>NW_026137835.1:0-253864 GCF_019393585.1 Leptopilina boulardi
AATCCCTTTTTTAGCACTTTTTGAAGCACTGTAAATTGGAAACTTTATATAATAAAAATCTCTATGCGGGCTTGAATGAAAGCTTAAATCTTTATCTTTAATTTTTATTGCTGAATGATAATTGCGCGGAAACTTATTTTTCATGTAATCGCTATTTCAAACAGTCAAAATAGCTAGGATAGAGAGCACTTGGTAAAAATCGATTTCTGTAACCGGATATATTTGGATTTTGTCACTTGGAAGTTTATTATGTTTTTATTGACGTATCGAAAGTTGGATTAAAAAAAAATCAAAATGGTGTTCTTAATATTCGAAATTAGATTGAACTTTTTTGCTTCTTGTCCTCAGGAGTTTTCGGTAACACTAGAATTTTTCAGATACGTCAATAGATACGTTATGAACTTCCAAGTGTCAAGTTCCAAATAAATCCAGTTACGGAAAGCGGTTTGTACCAAGTGCTCTCTATCCCAGCTATTTTGACTATTTGAGATAGCGAATACATGATAAACAAGTTTCCGCGCGATTATCATTTCGTTTTCAGTTTTGGATCTTAAAGTTAAATGTTTAAGCTTTCATTTAAGCCCTCGTGAAGATTTTTATCATGTTGCGATTCCATTTTACAGTTCTTCAAAATATGCTGAAAAAGATATTTTTTGACACTTTAATCTCGTTTTTTACGGAACTGACCGAATGAAATTTTTTTTCCGTATATTCTTGTTCAGTTACACCTTAACTTTCAATAAACACAAAAAATTTAAATCTACGCGACTTGACCATTTTTTGTAACCCAGTGTTATCCATGCAACATTTTTTCTACTATAAAGAAATCATTGCGAAGTGAAACAAAAATGGATTAAATAATAGATATGATGATGATTATAAATGTTTCAGGCAAAATTATAAACAATTATAAATTAACAAAGTATAAAATTTGATATTTTTTTGGAGAAAATTCATTTTTGAACAAACTTTTTAGCAAATGAATATTTCTACATTTTGGGTTTTTAAAATTCTTATTACTATTCTTAAGTCAGTTATTAAAAATTCAAAATGGCGGATTTAATAGGGCAGATGAGTTTTTTAAAAATTCATCGGAAACACTTGAAACTCGTTACTCGGCGGTTTTTGAGACATTATATATATTTAGACATTATATTTACATTGTTAAGTTATACCATACGAGGCCAAATTAAAAACGCCTTTAAGACGTCCAAAAGACGTCTTTAATCAAAGTCTAAAAGACATCCTTAAAAAGACATCTTCAAGACGTCTTTGGAACAAGTGTGCCCACTGAGAGGTGATCCAATTTATGATAAATTGTATAAAATACAACCTTTTCTAAATCTACTAAATGAAAAATTTAAGAAATACTGGAAACAAAGCAAGTTCCAAAGCATAGACGAATCTATGATTAAATTTAAAGATCGTAGTAGCATAAAGCAATACATGCCAGCAAAACCTATAAAATGCGAGTATAAATGCTGGTATCATACTCTTACGCCGCCAGATGGTGATAATTTTTTTTCTCACAGTTGAGATCAGTCTTGAATACTATAAAAGCTGAGACTCTAACTCAGAAGGTGTATTGCAAAGCACATTTTTTTTCTTTTTTAATGAATTGCAGTAATATTATTTGATTTTTAATTTTTATAAACTGCCGTCTGCCAACTGAAAATTCCTATATGAAATCTTATATTGTTTCCTTTATATAATGCTATGTAAAATCTTAAATATAGATATTTCGGAATCTACATGAATATGATTTCTTACGTTCAAATCAGTCATATATATGATCCCACGTGAGGATTTTTAATATGATTTCATGTCAGATTTTTTGTAATAATTATTCATTCAAGAATCAAAAAAAGGTTTGATGTATGGTTTGATATAGGAAAATTTCTGGTTAAGGATTGAGCAATAAATTTTGGTATGTTTTTCAATGAGAAAACACGAAGGAAATTGACATAAGAAATTGAAGGAAAAAATAGGACCAGAAAAAATTGTAGGATTTCACATAGGAATTTACATAATTTATTACCTAAGAATACGTTTATAAGATTTTATAATGAATCCCACTTCAAATTATGTCTCAAGTTCCTATATGATTTTTCATAATATCCTATATTGTTTCTTACATGACACATAGGATTTTATGTGGATTTTAATATATGAATTTATGTGAGATCCAATATAAGATCCTACATGAGAATTTTCAGTAGGGTAGTCCAATCATATACTCCAACCAATCGCTTGACAAAGAAGATGTGCTCATTGCAGCACAAAACAAAATAAAAAACAAAGTTCTTGGGCCTATGAGCCAAAGCAGAATATATTCTTGAACGGGAACGCAATCGTGAATGGAAACGTAAGAATGGGTGAGAGAAGAATAAATATATTTGCTATCCTTCTCTTACTCATTCTTACGTTTCCGTTTACGATTGCGTTCCCGTTCAAGAATCTATTCTGCTTAGGCCTTATACCATTTGCTCAGTACTGTTATACCTATTACCTAACCAAAATTACTTCGTCTTATATCATGCATAAAAGATATTTAAAATTCCGCAAATTGACTAATTAATTTATATAACATTATATGTATATTATAGTTACTAAAATTAATAAATTTTAAAAATTAAAAAAAAGGAAAACGAACTAGTAAACGATTTTATGATTGTTATTATGACAACGTGGTTTTGATTTTCATAATTTGAATCATAGATTTGTAATCAGTGATCTTAAAAACCCATAGATACCAAGTTTTAAAATATTCGAGCACTTTTTAAAAAATGTTCCCGCCATATTAGATCTGCCAATATGAAATTTTGAAAACTTACTGATTGTATTCTTTTACTATTTCTGAATCCGCCTTTTTTATTTTTTTAAATACAACTTTAGATTCGTCAATAGAAAAGTTTAAAAGTTAGAAGTTTGAAATAAATCCAGTTATAAAAATCGATTTTTACTAAGTGCTTTCTATCCTATTTTAAATTTTTGAAATAGCGATTACATGATACATAATATCATTCACACAAAAAAAAGCCGAACTGAAAGTAAAAGAACCTGCTTTTTAAAAAGATAATAATTATAAAGATTTTAAAATGATGTCCTTAAAACTTTATGAGAATGTTATCATTTAATTAAATTTAAACAAGTTGCAAATTCAGATGTTCATTACATGAACATTTTGCTTCCTCTTTACGATCAGCAAAAAAATTTGCTTCCTCGTGGAGAAAGCAAAATTTTATTGCCAAAATGTCAATTTTTGATTTTTTAACTTTCATTAATTCTTTAAATTTACTTCAAATGTATACTTTATATATATCGATCGATTCGTCTTGACGTAAGGAATACAATTATTTCATATATAAACTTCAATTTAAAAAATCACAAAATTTTATAGCCTAAATGTGAAATTTTGATTTTTTTACTTTCATTAATTCTTTAAATTTACCTTAAATGTATACTTTATATATATATCGATCGATTCGTCTTGACGTAAGGAAATCGATTTTATTATATATAACCTTAAATTTATCTATTTAAAAATTTTTTCGATTAAAAAAAAAATTTTGGAAAAAAGACGATAAAATTTTTTTTTTGGGATATTTTTCAAAATCCTTTGGTCAGATTTGAGATATTAATATGATAAATGAGCCTACCAAATTTTATCTAAATCCATTAAAACCTGTTAAAGTTATCTTCTAAACAAAAAAGGGATCCACACACACACACACACATACACACACACATACATCCGGACAATTGATTAGGATCTCATATAACATGTTTCTATAAAGAAAAAAATTTGTTTCCGCCACTTTGAAAAGTTTTATAAATGAAAGGACTACAAAGCTTCCTCCACGAGGAAGAAAAAATGAGAAATTCACTTTACCAGAATTTATTTTCCAAAAGCTTCACTTATTTTTGTTCACAGAAAATTAAAAGGCATTAAAATAAGCAAAATTGGATTAAAATAATAAGCGTTGCAACTTATTTTAATGCCTTTTAATTTTCTGTGTTATATATGGTTTCCTTGATATTCTTTTATAAAAAAAATAATTTATGTAATACTTGCATAAAAAAGCCTAACTTTTGACGCATGGAAAATCTGAGAAAAAATGCGTTTTTTAGTAGAGGATGTTATAAATACCACCGAGCATGTAAATATCACTTCTAGTACTTTTATTCCACGTTGTTACGTTTTGTCAAACTTTTTTAACACACTAGTTTTTTTACATTCTCATCATAAATGATAAGGTTGAATTTACATGTTAATGTAAATGCAAAATGCAAAACCGAAAATAATGAGAGTGAAAAGGACAAGGATATATCACTATCCTTTTCACTCTCATTCTTTTCGGTTTTGCATTCTGCATTTACATGTAACTCCACCCTAAAGTTTTTACATTCTCATCATAATGAGAAAGTATTACATTTGACCGATTTTGACCAACCTCTAATTCATGTAAATCTCCACGTTTCAAGCCTTTCTGATGCAAAAAAAATAGGTTTTAAAAAAATGTCTTTCTTTATGTATGTATGTATGTATGTATGTATGTCTGTCTGTAGACAAAAAAGTTTGCTCGACGATAACTTGAGCAAATTTTAATTAATCGACGTCAAATTTGGTATACACTTTAAGTTCACCAAAATTTCGCCTGAGTTCGTTGGGCAGACAATTTCGTCAAAAAACAACAAAATTATTAAAATTTTTAATTTTCAAAAATTTTTATTTTTCAAAAAAAAAATTTTTTCATTTTTTTTTTGAAAAATATGAGTAAAATGAAACACTTTTTTATTTTATCATTTTTTGATTGGAGTGAAAACAAGAAAGTTACTCATTTTTTTATAATTTTTAATTATCAAAAATTTTCATTTTTCAAAAAAAAAATTTTTTTCAATTTTTTTTTGAAAAATGTGAGTCAAATGAAACACTTTCTTCCTTTAGCATTTTTTGATTCGAATGAAAACAAGAAAGTTACTCATTTTTCTTAAAAAATGACAAACAAAAACGGATGAAAAATGGGTAAAATGCAGGGCAAAATTACTTTATTTTGAAAAAGTATGTGCGACTATGTATTGTTTTTTTTAAACCACCTTAAATTAACATAAATTAAAGTAACTTACTCATAAAATACCGAAATTTTTGTTTTGTTTTTTTTTATAAGTCAACCATTGCTATCCATTTCCAAAAAGTGCAATTATTTTCAAAATATTTCTGATTAGTTCATGTTGCACTGTTTTTACTAGAATATCGTAAGTTTTCGATTGCTAACTTTTGAATTGAGTGAACTTCTTTTATTTTTAGACTTTTTTTTATCTTACCCCTTGACAGTCCATGGCTCATATATATCCCAATAAAAAGACGTTCCGTTTTTGTGATTTTGGACGTATTTGTACACATTTGAAGAAAATAGTAAATCTTTTTCTATTTAAGTATCAATGAGTACACTGTTGTTTTCGAGGTCCCTGAATTCGCATTTGAGGTTAGATTTAAAAAATCTAAAATGGCTGGTCCATCATAACGGAATAATTTAACATTGATTCGATTAGTTTAAAATTCGGTACACGGAGATTTTTGGTGTCTATGAATCCAAATTTTGAATTTGATAATTCGATCCTCAAATTTTGATTTACCGACCCCACAAATTCACTAGCACCGAATTTTGAACGAAGCATATCAATTTCAAATTTTTCCGTCATATTGGGTAGCCATATTGAGTCCGCCATTTTCTATTTTTTTTTAATTTTTAATTAAAAATTTATTTTTACATTCTCATCATAATGAGAAAGTATTACATTTGCCCGATTTTGACCAACATCTAATTCATGTAAATCTCCACGTTTCAAGCCTTTCTAATGCCAAAAAATAGGTTTTAAACAAATGTTTGTCTGTCTGTATGTATGTATGTATGTATGTATGTATGTATGTATGTATGTATGTATGTATGTATGTATGTATGTATGTATGTATGTATGTATGTATGTATGTATGTATGTATGTATGTATGTATGTCTGTAGACAAAAAAGTTTGCTCGACGATAACTCGAACAAATTTTAATGAATCGACTTCAAATTTGGTATACACTTTAAGTGTACCAAAATCTCGCTTGAGTTCGTTGGCCAGATGATTTCGTTGAAAAACAACAAAATTATTCAAAATTGTAGTTTTTAAAAATTTCCAAACGTCGCATTTTTAAAAAAAAAATTTTTTCAATTTTTTTTCGAAAATTGCGAGTAAAAATAAACACTTTTTTCCTTTGATAATTTTCAATAGCTATTAAAACAAAAAAGTTATATCACTTTTCTTAAAAAAGGACAAAATCGGATGAAAAATGGGTAAAATGCAGAGCAAAATTACTTCATTTTGAAAAACTATGTTCATCTATGTATTATTTCTATTTAAACCACCTTAAATTAACACAAATAACAGTGACTTACTCATAAAGTTCCGATTCTTTTTTTTTTTTTATAAGTCCAACTATTGTTTTCCATTTCCAAACATTGCTATTGTTTTCAAAAAATCCTCTATTTTAGAATACTTTATATTGCGCTGTTTAATTTCGTATTTTTTCGATTATTTACTTTTGAATTAGTTAAAATTCATGTATTTGTAGATTTGTAAACTTTTTTTTCTTTAACACTTTTCGATACAGATTAAAACAAAAAAGTTAAAAAAGTTATGTTCTATAACGATTAAGGTAACAAAAATTTTAAAATATTTTCGATGTGTTATTTTACTCATTAATTTTTTGCGGACCAGTTTTAACCTATTTTGCCACCTTTTCTTTTAGCAACTTTCCTCTCTAGATTTAAAGTTTTTGAAGCAGTATTCCTAAAACATTTTTTTCACTATAACGAAAGCATTGTGAAGTGAAACAAAAATAATAAGTGTAGCAGGCGAAATTATAAAGAATTATAAATTAACTAAGTATAAACATTGCTATTTTTTAAGAGAAAATTCATTTTTCAACAATCTTTTTAACAAATTTAAATAAATCTTTCTACTACTTGGTTTTTTAGGTCGCTCATTACGATTCTGAAGTCAGTTTTTAAAAATTCAAAATGGCGTATTGAAACATTTTTGACGCGAGATTTTTAGCATTTAAAGGTATTCTAAAGGGATAAGATTTGAAAAAATTATAAAAACTGAACAAAATTTCTAAAAAAATCTTTTTTTTAATGCTTGTAAATTGTTTATTTAAAATTTTTCGGTTCTTTTAGTACACTATTTGATAGAGCCTCAACGTACCTGTAAAAATTCCGTTAATGGGTTAATGCACGCCTCCTTTTCCTATTGTATCTTTCTAATTTTCGAGCGTGAAACGCGAGTGCCGTGATGAGAATGTTATCCTTAAAGTCAAAGTACTTTAAGAAGATGAAATTTAATTTATAAAAACCAAAAGTTTCACTTATATAAATTGTACAAAAAAATTTTTATGAATATGAATAAAAACATGAGAGCGGAACCTCATATAATAAATTTGTTGCTTTAAAAAATGTATTTACTTTAAAGTTCTTTTTTTAGTGCTTTTAAATTTTCAATTAATTTTTTCTTTTACTCAATTGAAATTAGCTCAAAGCGGAATGTCTTATTTTAGTAAATAATTTGGTTTGTCGATTTTCGTTAACTACAAAGACCTGGCCAATCCACGGCGCAATATTAAGGAACTAAGTTTGAACAGCTACAGTGCCGTCATTCTCTTTTTTTTGCCCGATAAAAAATTTATTCTAATACCTTTAAACCTTACCTATTTCTATAATTTAATTTAACGTATTTTAATAAAGACTATGAGTTGTTTCTAATAAATTTTTCAAAACAAGTCGATTATAGGAAGATCTCCTTTTAAAATAACTACTTTTTTACTTATTTTAACTCTGTGTGTAATTAATTTTACTCTTTTTAATAAAATTAATAAAGATAATTTCTTTCTTCTTGACATTTTACTTCAAAATTAATTAAATCAACCACAAAGTCTGAAACAACTACAAAATCTCATTCTACCAAATAGATTCTTGGGTCATTCAACTACTTTCTGGTAGTATAATTAATACAATTTTTAAATTTAATAGGAAAATTTTTGTATTACAGAGTGTAGTTAAAAAGTAATTAATGGTAATAAGTTTTGAATTGTAATAAACAAACAAAGCGCGCGAAGCGCGTAATAATATCGGACCGCGAAGCGGGACGATCATCCTTCGCGCGCCCCGGGGCGCGCTCAAACTAGCGAGCGAAGCGAGCCCCTACGCGCGAAGCGCGTGATGAGAATGTGGCCGCCCCCGCAGGGGGCTGCCAGATTTTTTTAAATATAAATTGCATAAAACGCTTTTTTTACATTAAAGTCTATCTGAGGTATATAATAGTAATAATAAGAATTTTTATTTATAGAAAGAGATATTTTAAGATACGCTAACATCATTATAATGTTATCTGGCAGATTTCGTAAATTAGTAGGATCAAATTGTCGATGATTTTAGACAACATGAGACTTTGATATTTTTTTCTCAGGAGTAAATTTACTTAAAAATTTTAATTTTATGCTATTAGACGAAGAATTTAATAATGTTTAATATTCATATTTATTTTTTTTAAATAAATTATATTGTCAGATAAATATTGTTTTTAAATGTCAATTGATCAAAATTACCATTTGTCGATGGTTATGTACCAATTTCTCGAAGTTCGGTTTCACTTTTCGATGGTATGGAATTTTTTTTAACATATAACCAGACAATGGATGAATTAACCTTTACCGGTATTTACAAAACTAAATATATATATATATATTTTTTTTTAAATCAAAATACAATAGAACATTGCCATTAAACAATTATACTTATTTAACTGTAAATTTATAGTTTATATAAAAAATAACTAACCTATAAAAATTTTAAATCACTGACGTTTACTAAACAAAAACTTAACCAACTTTTTTTGAATTTTTTTTTTGTTCAAAGCATTGACAAATGGTATATCAGTTAAAATAAAATTTTCCACAATATACTATTTATCTGAAAAAGAAAATTACGACCATTTATAATTGGTGCACCATCGGTAACTGGTATACCTATCTTATATTTATAGGATTTCATATAAATATACTAACATTTTTATATGTTATCCTAAATTTAAGAATTATATTAAGACGATTTTAAAATTAAAAATTAAAATATCATAATCAGTCAGTGAATGATAATTAATATAATAAATATGATAATAAAATGTTTTTTTTTAATTATTATTGACTGAAAAGAAAAAAAAGGAGAAATTAAAAAAAACACAATTGAAAAGAAAGTACTCAAAAGCAATAAAATTGATTGCATATCTCATTTGATAAATATAATAAACAATTACTAGAAAGTAAAGCATTACAACTTCTAAATGCTTGTAAGAATATTTTATATTAAACTATAGCAGACGTTTGTACAATGTAAGAAAAAGAAATTGAATAATTGCTTAGCATAAATATTAATATCATTTACGAAATATTCTACTCGAATAAATATAATATACCAAAAACATATATAAAAAAAGAATATTAATATTAATTTTCTAATGCACATGTTTTAAAATAATGTAAAGGAAATGAAGAACAACGAGAAACAACATTTGCAAAATGTAAGTAATATTATTCTGCAAATTTAGTTAATGTAACTAACTAAATGAAAGTAAAATGATTGTTTGTAATATACATTAACATAAATTAATATTTACAAAAAAAAAAATTTCTTTTAATATTACTAATCATTAATTTAATAGATTGATTTACTAAATGAAGCAATTACTAAACCATTTCCACGTTACGTCACGTTTCCTTATAAAATTGTGCAAACACACGTACCTTTTCAAAAGTAAAGCACATTGTTATATGAAAATTAATAAATAAAGTATAATTATAAGTTTATTTTATTAAAAAAGAAATCAAATACATATTCACTGTCAATTATTAATTTTTAAGAAATTCAGTTTCTTTAAAATTCATTTTTCTTTAAACCATTTAGAAAATTTTGATAAAATTATTTTAAAAACTATTTATTACTATATATCGTATTTAAAAAAAACAGCCATTATAATTAATTTAGTTTTTTCACTGTTACTATAATATAATATATTAATTCTCCTTCTTTATTCAAAATAATTCTTAGATATGTTTTTAAAAAATATTTATTTATATTAATTTACATTAAAATTGAGAAAAATTTACAAGATGATTACATTGATTGAAGAAATTTCAAATTCTCTTCTTCTTAGTTTTTCAAAAATGATTTTCAGATATCATTATAATTTAGATTTTTGTTAAAAATTTGTAGGTAAAAGAATAATGTAATTTTCCTGCTTCGCTAGTACCAAGAATTGAGACTTGGTCTATCTGTATGCTGCAGAAAATGTTAAAGTTATAAAACTGGAGTCAGCAATTATTATCTATATGAATTATCTAAGAAAATTATTATCTATATGAATATTATCTATATGAAAGGACCAGATTAATCAAGTGTTCATGTCAATAATGGTAACGATTAAGTCTAGATAGATTTAAATAAAATACTTTTACGTTATCTTTTGTATATAACAGATTAAGTTCCTTTTCATTACTTTCTCTATAAGGAATAAAGGAAGATGGTTACCATCGAATTGTAAGGTAATAAATATTTATAATTTTTGTTAATAAAATTAATTTTACCTTAGAATAACAAATTTTGTGTCAAACACTGGGATTTCTTATTGATAGTTAAAGCATCACATTGAAATTTGAAAAAATTTGCTCTACTTCCATGATAAAAAGACATTTGCATTCATTAGAGACCTCAAAATATTAGAATCAATCATTTTCATTAATAATATAAGTTACTCTGTAGATAGTAAATAGGTAAATTGCTATAGAAAGTATAAATAAAAATTAATTAGATTAAGTTTTTTTAATTACACATTTATGTATCTGTCACATGTCCACAATAGAAATTTGACGTTAAGCTTTTTATGGTTAAACTTACTTTGTTTATTCAGCTAACCTTCAAATAATTTTTGAATTCCAAAACACTCAGTATCAGATTTAAAAATATGGTTTTTAGTAAAAAAAATTGTTGGCTTTCAAGAAGAAATGGTCAAGAATGAACATTTTTGATTTTTTAAAAGATGATATTACTTCTTCTTATCAATAACCCTGAGAATACAAGGATATTCAGTAATCAGGATTTGCTTTCGGCGGTTTGGATATCCCTGGGATATCCTAAGGATATCCGAACCGACAAAAGCGAATGGATATCCCCAGGATGTCCCAAGAATATCTTGAATATCCTTGTGTTGGAAGGGAAAAGTTTTCAAAATAATTAATAATAAAATTTGGAATAATTTTTTAGCATCGGCATAAAAAATACAGTGGATAACCATTTTTTATCTCACAAAGTCCCTTGGGTATTCTACGGAAGAAAGATTTGGATAGCCCAAATATATAAATGGAATATTTTAAGAATATCTAATGAGAACGCATGAAAAATATCCAGAATATCTCAGTCCGAATATCCTTGGGATATCATGGTGCGCCTGAAATAGGTTTTTATGAAAGGTTCTTGCACTCCAAAATTTCTTGTGTATTTTGAATCTGTAAGGTTCCTTGAGTATTTTAAGACCAAAAAGAAAATAATCGCTGGAGCCCTTTTTCAGAAACTTCGATTTTTCTTTTTGAAATATCAAAAATTCAATTTTACTTAAAAAATTTTCATTTTCGAAAAAAACTCTTTATACAAAAGTTATAGATATTCAAAAAAGGAATATTTTTTATCATTAACTTTTTTTTAATATAATCAATAGTTTCAATGAAAATAGAAAAAAACTGATTATTTACATGTATTGTATTGTAACCAAAATCGACAAGAAATATCCAGTTGCAAGCACCTTTTGGCTAAATTGATTTAAAAATATGTAAAAAATCAGTTTTTTTCGATTTTCATTGAAACTATTGATTATATTGAAAAAAGCTGATGATAAAAAATTTTCCGTTTTTGAATATAATTTTGGAGTGCAAGAACCTTTTATAAAATCCTATTTCAGGCGCACCGTGATATTCTTTTATTGTGCAAGTTAGGTTAAAAAAGATAAAAATGAGGAATACGTTTATTTCCAATATTTATTAAAAATATTTTAAATTATTATGTTTAATATGTTCTCTTACATAGAAAATACGTAGGAAATAAAGCAGTGACAAAAACACGCTTTAATATGGTACATTTTATATCTTAAATAAGATTTAAATTAAAAATAGAATTATATATATTTTAAAAGTCAATATATAAAGAAATGAGATAATTATTTAATTGAATATGTAAGTACGCAATTTAATAATAGCACAAAAGCATAAAAAATTAATATACATTCATAAGGAACACTTAAGAAGTTGTCAAGTAAATGAAATATTCATAAATCAATAGTTACAAAACACTAGCATTGAAAAGAATTACGCGATGTCGTCCAGACAGTAAAAGGAACGCATCAATCAAGTTTTGTGAGAAAAGCATTTTTAACGGAAAGATAGGCACAAAAAGTTTTACTTATACTACGACATTATAAAAAATAATCTTTCTTTCAACATGAAAACACTTATTAGACAGGAGAAGATTAAACAGTATAGTATAAAATACATTTTTGGACAAATTTGAGACAACCGTTGAAATTTTATTGTCATGTATGTATAAATAATTTTCACCACTTTTTTCTTAGTATTTCCTAGCAATAAAATAAGTTTGGGACTGAGCAAATATACTCATTATCATTGATTTTAAGGAAAACTGAAATCTTTTTTAAATTTTCCACTGGTATAGTTTGTACTATTTTTTCCATTTTAATAATCCTCTGAAGAAATTGACATTGATTTTCGTAAGCATTTTCCGTAACAAGATATTTAATAATTGCAAATTCTTTTTCTAGAAGATCATCTACAATAAATTCTACAATTTTCACAAAAAATCCATCACATATTTCTGCAAAACTATTATTTGATCTTTCATTCGGTTTAACAGTTGAAGAGTAAAGACATTTGTCTTTAACTAATTTTTTATAAGAAAGTGCCTGGGGTGAAAGTAGAAGTTCTTGTATCCATTTGACTTTTGGTATCTTTGGAGTTCCGAAATACCTACCAGAATTGATTTTACATGTTTTTTGTGTACTTTTATTCTCTAGGCTAGAACAGTACAATTGCACACGAGTTGTCGATTTAGGAAGTATTTCATTTGATAATAGTAGTATATCTCCATTTCCAGATTCGAAAGGAAAAGCATTATGTGCCCACGATGGACCCCAATTTTCAAGACCTTCTGACCAATGCACAGTGGCCGATTTCCCGAAAAACCTGGCCAAAAATCGAAAAATGATACGATTTCAACAAAAATTGGTATACCCATGTTTTTTGGCCTTCTGAATTCAAATTTTACATTGGTTGTGTCAAATTCAAAATGACGGATCCAAAATGGCCGTTTAGATTTTAAAAAACTTTGCTGAAAATCGAAAAATGATACGATTTCAATCAAAATTGGTATACCCATGTTTTTTGGGCTTCTGAATTCAAATTTTACATTGGTTGTGTCAAATTCAAAATGGCGGATCCAAAATGGCCGCTTAGATTTTAAAAAACTTTGCTAAAAATTAAAAAATGGTACGATTTTAACCAAACTTAGTATGATTACGTTTACTGGGTTTTTGAAATCAAATTTTACATTTGTTTTATCAAATTCAATATGGCGGATCCAAAATATTTGCTGGTATTATAAAATTGCGTATATGTGTTAGAGTTTATTTTTTTTAATTACAGACAGTGCTTAAATTTTAGTTTAAAGCGAATGCGAATGAAGAAAAAGTCAGTCTTTCACGTTCAGTTGCACGGCCGGCCGGTGCAACGCGCTGTCGGTAAACCACGCTCGGTAAAATAAAAAGTGATACCAAAACTGCAGGGGCAGCTTGGGGCAGCTGATTTCAATTAAAATGAATCAAAAATATATTCTTGTTTATGATAATACCAGGTAGAGCGCGGATATCGGTGGATTTCACAACTATTTTCATGATTTACGTTGATAAAACAATACAAAAATCGTAGCCATGAATAGCGATGTTTAAGGGGGGAACACCAGTTGTAACTCAAAAAATAATGCTTTTTTCAAGAATATTTTCCAAAAGAACAATGAATCTTTTTAAAGAATACTATTTATTAGTTAAAAGTACATGTAAAAAGCTGTAATTTAAAAGAAAAAAAAAATTTTTTTAACAAAAACTTTTGGAGATATGAGCCATTGAAGTGGCGTCTTAAGAAAAAAGGCGAATTGCGGTGACCAGCATTCTGCAAGTATACTTCGTCTGAAATACAAAAATGAAATTGATTTACATTTATTATAAGATTATCTAGTTCGTGATCGAAGGATTAAAAAAAAAAAAAAATTTGACAAAATGGCGACCTGTCAAAGTCAAAAGTATGATTTTCGTTAAAAAAATACGGTCGATTTTCAGCTATATAAAAAAAAGTTTTGCATAAAAAAAAAATCCTTCGATCACGAACTAGACTTATATGTGTAAATGAAGCACACTAAATTTTAAATAAATCGGTTTAATGGTATTCGAGTAATCGTGGTCACCGACTTGGAAAATGTCATTTTGAGAAAAACGCATTCAAAGTTTCAACTTACTTTTTTTTGTTCAGAAGAAATTTTGTTTCCAATTTACAAAGAGTCATCGATTCCTGGACCATATAATAACTCTTCCGCAGTGGTTGCCGTTTCTAAATCATAGGAAAAGGCCATCTGTCGTTAGGGTCAGTTATGGCTGGCCACCTTGTATGAAGCCACGGGACGCGCCGATGCAGTGTTCTGTATATCTCATTTATTTTTCACCGGATCAACTTTGAAATTTACAGACACATTTCTAAATATGTATACTTTAAGAAAATGCACAAAAAAAAAATTGATTTTTCGAAAGTTACAACTGGTGTTCCCCCCTTAATGTCATTTTTTAAAAACTGTACGTTTTAAATGTGATGATAAGTACATTCAACATATTTCATACACCTTTGTTAATAATTTCCAAAAAAAGATATTCAAAAATCTGCTGTATATTACTATATTTTTACTATTTTAACTGTGACGAAAATTTATAGTTATGAAACGTTCTGAGTAAATCTCTGGCAAAGATCACTTTTACTTGTTCACATAATAAATTGGTGATAAAAAAAGTGTAATTTTTTTTCGCAAAATTATGCAGTGAACCCTCCTTTATAATATTCAACAATAAAAAGTATAAATTTCTAAAAAAAAATTTTTGACTTTTGGCCAGGTTTTTCGGGAAATCGGCCACTGTGCAATGCGATCCTGTGTGGATGTTAAAAGTCATTGCTGATTTTGTGTACCACTTTTCGGTGTAAAATTCAAATTTTTTCATCAGGTAATCAATTCTTTCTATATCGGTTCTAGTTATAACAGTCCTTAATGACAAATGAAATGATTCCACAAAAAAAGCCCAATGTCTAATCAATTTTTTCTTTAAATACAATTCCATTATAGGAAGACTATAATATAGAATCCAATTTTCCCATTCTTTCGCTTTCCAATGGGTTCTGTCACTGAAAGGCCTTGTTAATCGCATTGCGTGATGTGGAACTGAGATAGAATTTAACAGTTCATCTATATTTTTAACATCGTTAGATGATAATACTTTACGCAAAGGCGATATTTTACTATTTCACCAGTATTCTGCAAACCTTTCCCCTATGCCTAATCTTGCAAAGTGCATATCTTCTGGCACAAATCCGTCTATCATTTTAAATCTCTTTAGATTATTTAAAGGTGTAACATGTTTCAATCCAAATTAACGTTCTTTTTTGGACCTTCAGAATTTGAATTATTTTTTAATTCATTGACATGTTCAGATTCAAGTTGATCTGCTTCAAAAATATCCTCTACATTTTCATTTTCTTCTGTAGTGTCTTTATCAATACCTGTTAAAGTAGTTTGCCTTGATATGTAATTCAAGCATTCCAAGAAGTGCTCTTCAGTTCGTTTTTCTGGCATGTCCTTCATGAGAGGAAATTTAATGCAACCTCCAGTTTTAGAACTGTTACTTATATATTTGCCAGGATGAAGACACCAAGGGCACGAATATCGTCCATTGTATTGCTTTATGCCTTGCATAGGAGCACGAGCGACTGCATCTACGCAGCAACAAATTGCATACGGCTTAATTAACCTTACTTCACCTTCAATTATACAATTTACTCCTGAATTAGTTATATCATTCACGCAATCAACATAACCTTTCAAAAAAACATTCATGTTTGGTTTTGATTTCCCAAACCATAATGCGCATACAATGGTTTCTTTAATTCTATTTTCCAGTGGTATCTCATTTAATATTAATTGGATTGGATGAATTGAGTATGTGCTACTTTCAAACGTCGGCGCTCCATCACAATTGAAAGTGAATGTGATATAATTTTCTTTTTCGTTAGGAGGTAAATTATCCACAAAGTTGCGGTATGCTTTTCCGTCATAAATATCACGATATACATTCTCCTCATGAATTCTATTTTTCATTACATGATTGTAATAATTATCGTGATTTTCTAATAGGGTTTTGATATTATTCTTGATGTCAAATGTTGCAAAGAAACTGTTAAAATTTCTATCATTGATAGGAAATAATTTTTCGCATGTAGTACATACTTTTGCTTTGTCTGATCTCGCGAATGTACCAACATAAGAATCACAAAACGGACAAATGCAATGGTATGTGACAAACTCGGTGGAGAAAAATAGTTTGTCTATGAAATATGACGTGTCAGGTAAAACATTGGACGCAAACATACAATTTATTGCTTTGAATAATTGAGTAACTGCAGTGTGAGATAATTCTGCAGAAATAACAAACTTCAGGAACATCGACAGTAGTTCTCCTTCACTTATAACAATCGGTGTTGTAATAACATTTAAAATTTCTGGTGATTGAGTTTTCTTAAATAATTCTTTGTGTGCAATATCTTCATTATCAGGCCCTACAGGTAATTCATTAGAATCATTAACATCTATATGGTTATTTGTAATTTCATCATGCATTGAATCTTCACTTTCTGATTCAGAATCAATCTGGAAAAGCATTTTATTATTATTTCTCAGAACAATCTGTAAATAAAATACAGGGAAAAAATTTGAAAAACTTGAGTGAAGTTATTATTGTCAATTCGATTATATGTTTTCAACTGTATTACTTTAAAATTACTATCAATAAGTAAAGTATGAAAGTTTTATGTCATGTAGGATGTTCAATATCGATGACTAATTGAAAGAAAAGAGATTAATTTTCAATACGTATCATAAGAAGGCTACCAATGTAGACTTTTAAAAAAATGGTTCATGGAACATAATTTTACCTCATCATCATCATCATCATAAGTTCTTTTGTCGATATCCATTAATTGACAAGTATTACCAATCTGCATGGTTTAATGTAATATGATTAACTTGAATTTTATTTTTGATAAGTTTATTTGAGACATTAATTTAAAAATTACACTTAGGGTAAATAAGGGCAAGAGATATTTGAGCATAATTTAATAACTTAAAAGTAAAAAATGACATCAATAGTTTAACCTTATATAACTTATAAGACTATTGTCAAGTTTTAATTTTGACAACCATCACAGCAATGGATATGTGCTTTAAGTTTATGTGGACACAGTTATTCAATAATGTGCTTTAAAAAATTTGTATTTTTTTCTTAGATGAAAAGTTAAAACTTCCAGATGTCCATATATTGTTTTCATTACTATTATTATTATTATCCTCTCCTAGGGGTTGGTAAACCTTGTCGAGGTTACATCCGAAGATGAGTTTGGATGTGGATGCGGCCTTTGCACCCTAGGCCCGACTAAGAAATAACTCAAATCCTTATATGAATATTTATACTGTTATATACTTTTACACAGGCATACAAGTCCCAAAAAGGTATACATTCACGCTCACAAACCTCCGCGCACCCTGCCTCGCGGGGCAGTACATTGTGGGGGTTTACACAACACTTTCACTTGCACATCACATACTTTTATGTACAAACTATCAACGATCTAAGGGAAGGAACCCCCAAAATCATCTAATACTACAAGCGAGAAGAATATGAATGAAATTCAGAATAGTATATCAGTATATCATCTTCGGATGACCTGATTTCTGAAGCTGTGAAGATTATGAAAGAAAAACTTCAAAAAATGACAGTTGCTTTTAAAAAACAAAAAAATGTGTGTAAGAATTTTGGACAAGCTGCAATTTATGGAAAGACCGAAAAACAAAAAGACGCTACTTCAACGAAAAAAAGAGTAAAGGAATTTATAAATACAATAGAGTGGAAAGACATTGTCGAAAAAAAGATGAACCCTAAGAAGACAGAAGGGGGAACCTCAAGGAAGAAAAATGCGCCTCAGAAGTGGTACTCATAAAACCCTCTAAAGACAAAACTTATGCATATGTTTTGGTCAAGATTCGCAGACAGGTAAAACCTGAAGATACTGATACAGAAGTAATAAACATTCGCGAAACAAGAGCTGGATGAATTCTCGTAAAATTAGGAATTCTGGCATTTAATAGACTAACGATATTTATGGAAAATTCATGACCCCCATTGTATTAATTTTCATCACCTTCGTATAATATTTGGCAAAGTAATGAACTCATTATCTGACAATGAAAAAAATACTTCATTTAGTAATATGTATTTCTTTTATTCTAAATATGTGGTTATTAGTGTAAAAAAATGGTGTTGATTAATGTTATAATTGACAGTATATTTAATGTATAGGAATAACTTAATAGTCATTTTACAGCTAAATAAAAAATTGTGAAAGTAGAGTATCAAAAAAGGATTCAAGATAAAATACAGCTTAGTATATTACCTCATCAACTTGGTATGTGTCTTGATTTAAATCCATTAATTGGCAATCATTTATAACATCCTGTAGTAAAATAAGTCTAATGTAATTAACATACATCTAAAAAGCACGTTATAGCAAAAATGGCAAAAACATTCCACTAAGTTGCATAAAATTCGCATCATGATGATCCTAGTACCAATTTTCCAAATTTAACGAAAATGTTATTTTTAAGGTTTTTAACTCCGCTGTTCTCAAAAATCTTAACATGATGGAAAGTTTTCCTTGTCAGATTTTGATTCAGCTCAAGAAAAATTTCACGATCTCAGACAACCGAAAATAAGAAATTTGAAAACTTATATATCATCCGTGCGAACACTTTATACTTAAAGTATTACATTCTGAAGGTGATAATATTATTCGTTGACGAAAGATGCGACACTTTGCGTTTCAAAAATATTCTTATAAAGTTTTTAGAACATTCATGCCTGCTGAAATTATATTTTAAGGACGTAACTTTTTCTGAAAAATTATTTCAACATTAGGCATTTTTAATAAGTTATTTAAGAGGTTACATCACTATAAAATTTAAATAAAATATATTTTTATTCTATTAAAAATCATTTTATCTTTCCAGAATGAGGAAAAAAATTGTTACTCATCAAATAGTATATTAAGCAACAAGGGAACAAATTGGGCTGCCTTTGTTTCCATGTTACTTACGATATTTTTTATTTCAAACACATAAAACTGGCTATTTCAGATAGTAGACGTCAGGGCGTAAAAATCATTCAATTGTTTGACTTGTATTAAAATGGCGTTCAATTTTATCCTGGGGCAAAAATAGCGCATGGGAACAGCTATTATTTTTGCCCAAGGGAAAAATTGAACGCCATTTTCATACGGTCGAACAAATGAATGACTTTATGCCCTGTCGTCAGCTATCTAAAATCGCCATTTTTGTGCAAGTGGGATAAAAAGATCTTTTATTTAAAATTCTGAGCATTTTTTCGAGCACCTCACAATAAATCTGCTTCTGAAAAATATTTTAAGCACCGCCAATTTGAAATATTTTCAATAAAATAAATTTTTTTCTTCAATTGTACATCTGTCTAATAAAGCCTTATAATATTATTTTCGCACTTTTCCTTCCAACAAAATAAATCACTTAAGATAATAACTTAAAATGTGCTCGTGAATATGCAGTTTTTGTCGTAAAAATATGACTCAAAATTTTGAATAATCAACAATTTAACAAAAATGAATATTTTTAAAATCCCCTGCGTTTTTCTGTAGCTATACTAATGTAAATTTAAAAAAATGAAATTTCATTTTGTTTCATATTAATTTTTGCACTCCATGTACTGTGTGCATTGGAGCCCATAAAAATAAAATCCTTGAATATAATTACATTTTTATTTGTCCTTCTACAAAAAAATCGCAAAAAAACAATTAATTTAGGCTATCTACTGTTGTTTAACCTCTTAAGCAGTCATTAAGGTTCTAAAATAATTATAAGAACGTTTCTGTAACAAAAAAGTTTTGTCTGGTGGATAACAATTGTTTTTTAATGTTTTATAAAAGAATTTTTTTGAACCCGTGCAAATAAAATATGACAAAAAATATTATTTTGAAATGTAATATACCACTTTTTTAATATTACCACTTTTCGATATTTATGTCGGTAATTTTGGATACTGGAAGTAGGAACATCCTCTTCTTCGTAATCCAACCACAATTTATATCTCTTATTACGTTTCTTGGCCATCTTTCTAAAAAACAATTACTATGAAATATCATAATTTGATTTCTTCTTATTTTTTTAAAAAAAGTTTTAGTTTACAGTAATTGTTTATGAGTTTGTTTATAATTGAGTATATTGAGATTTAAATTAGGGTACAGTTATATGGAGGAGATTTGCACAATAGATTTCAGCCAATCAGGAGACTGAGAAATTTCCTGCAATCTCCTGTTTAGCTGAAGTCTATGCCGCTAATCTGCTCCATGTGACAGTACCATTACTCTTTAAAGGAAATTTAATCAAATTTTTATAGATGTAGGACAATATTGTTGAATTGGAAAATTAAATGTGTAAAGATAGACAATTTATTTAATTCTTTCATCAAATAATATCCAAAAAATTCTAAAAAGCATAAGTACCAAACACGATTGAATTTTAGAAAATATTTTGAGTTATAAGGAGTAAGAAATGTATATGTGATTAATTAAAGCATATTTGATAATCAAATTTCTGTAAATTATTGTTACATAATTCAAAATGTTTTTAAAATTGATTAAATTGTGATTAATTATCAGTTGTAGAAAGTGACAATTTTTTGATAAATTAAAATATAAAATAAAAATTCTGTCAAAAATGAATTCCTCAAGTAAATTGTAGGAGATCCTGGTAAATTAACCGCAAAAATATTAGATTGAAAACTTACGTAGAAAATAGTTGTAATAATTTACATTTAGATTAGATTTAATGCAATTTATTTAAAAGTTAGATATAAAAATCGTAAAACATAAGATTCTACTCACTCATAAGAAAGATAAATTTCGCATTTTCAGAAAAATTAAATTTTTAACGATACAATATACTTTTTTCGTAATTTCATTTACAAAGCTGCAACCTTTTATCACATTAACTTCGCAATTAAAAAAGTCTTATCTTGTACAAATTTGTCAGAAACATTTGATGGTTATGACAATTTTCTTTTCTCTTGTTCATTTATTCAAAATGTTGACAGTTTCTCAATAATAAAGCACTATCAATGTGGAACGAGTTTTGGTGCAATGCTCGCGAATATATTTATGAAATGTCATTTTTTAAATAAAGTTTATAATATTTTGATATCATAAGTGCCAATGTCACATTTATATTTATATTTTTATTTCAATTAATTTAATTATAACTGTTACCACAAATACAATATTTATTATGCGTTATTTCGATAAGTTTAGTTTTTAATCATATACTTACCACTTGAGATAAGTAAAATTTGTATAGTATATAATTTCAGTAAAACCATACTTCAAGTAGAAACAATTGTTTATTAAATGTGAAAAGGTTGGAAACATTTTTGTTGCATTTTAATTAATAAATTTATACAAACTTAGATCAATTTTACGCCAATTTTTCGTTTCATAATTTTATGATTCAAAATAAGATCAAAATTAAATAACAAAAATATTAATATTATTAAAATACCGATTTTTTAAAAATAATAGTATAAGACCCAAGGTAAACAATAAATCATCATAACCTAAATAAAGTTAAAGAAATTCTCTATGCAAGACACGAAAATCCTGATAAAATTGCAAATCTTAGGAGGAATACGTCTTAAGAAAATTGAAAATAATAAATAATTTAATTAAACTACATTTTTTAATTTAAAATTTGTTACTTAAGTTTATCAAAACACATTCCACATATGTGATCCCAATGTAAACACAGCAGACAATTAGTTCAAAACAAACGCTATGTAAAGGCCTTTCTCCAATAGGATCCCAAGAGCATGTTTCGAAAATGCGCTGCTTTAATTGCTATGGCAACCAGTGCTAAAATCAACGCGACGCATTCGGAACGCATAGTTTTAGATCCTATTGGTGGTTGGTTCCACAAGGCCTTTCTCCAATAAGATCCTCAACTCTTGCGTTGCGTATGCATTGCGTCGGTTGCTATTGGCAACCGTCACGCAACGCAAAAGTTTAGGTTCCTATTGGAGAAAGGCCTCTAATCAAATGGGAATACGTCGCGCCTGCGTTCCGTTTTAGCCCATTGTGGAATCAACCTAAGGATAGTTCCAGAATGGGCTTAGACGCGACGCACATACACAACGCATTCCCATTTGATTATTATTAATGGAGCTTCTACAATAGGTCCGAGAGACAAGTCCGAGTGGCTCGAACTTTGTTGCGCGCGCATCGTGTTGACTTTTATTTTTTTTTGATAATTGATAATAAATAGTAATTAATTATTAAATTATAAGTAATTAATTAATAATCTAACAATTAATCAACTAATAATGAGTAATTACCATCAATTATCTTAAAAAAATTAAAAATTACACAACACGCGCGCAACAAAGTCCGAGCCACTCGGACTTGAACTTGTACTTGCACTTACCTCTCGGACCTATTGTATACTCCATAAGACGCGTCGCGTCAAGCCTATTGGGCCCTTTTACGGAAGCCTGTACGGCTCACGAGCGTCTCGGACGCAAGTGGCGGTGTTTCGTACCACAAGTGGCACGAAGTCCGTCCAACTTGTGGCAAGTTCGTTAGTTCGTGCCACTTGTTGGACAGACTCCGTGCCACTTGTGGAAAATGGATTTTTTGAAGGGTGATTCACAAATATGACAATTCCGTTGGATCCTGTTGCTATCTATTTCGTCAGTGCTTTTCATTTCAATTTCATGTGAAGAAGAAAAAATGAATTTTATAAGATATTAGTAATATTAGCATATTATTAAATGTCATCGAAAAAACTTTTTATAGTTCACACATAAATACTCCTCCCAAACGTAAATATACATATTAATAAACTACGGATTCCACTAAGAATTAAGCGGAAGTTTTTTCTTAGTTTTTTTAATTTTTCTTAGTTTAGAATAAAAATAAGATTTTTTGGTTATGTTGTCATTTTTTAATTTAAAATACATGAAGAGGATTTTATTTTTTAAAATTAAAAGTATATTTTTATGAATATTTAAGATTAATAAAGATGTCAATATCATTTGTTTACACTGAAATGTAATCTTTTAAATATATTTTCAATTAAAAAATAACAAATGCATTTTTATTCAAAAACATTAAACGGACTTGCCCGGATGAAATTATACTTGAAATGAAAAGCACTGACGAAATAGACGGCAACAGAATCCAACGGAATTGTTATATTTGTGAATGACCCTTCAAAAAATCCACTTTCCACAAGTGGCACGGAGTCTGCCCTGCTGAAAAAATCCTTGAGGATTCGATGAGGAAATTTGTACGGATTTCCGCACGGAAATCCTAGTTTAATTATGAAACAGGATTTCTACGCGGATTTTTGCGCGGAAAACTACATGGGTAGATTTTGAGTGACAAAGATGGATTAGATATAAATTAAAAATTGAAGGCTGGACTCAAAAATTTTAAATGTAACTACTAGTTCAACAAACTGCCAATTATTAAAGAGTTGAAAATAGACAATGGAAAATTTTCATGAAATACTCACATGAATTTAAACCAGTAAAGGAATGCTTGTAAAGCAATAAATTCAGCAAATAAATCCTTAACGATCTCTAAACTGAAAGCAGTTACATTAGAAATAAGTCAGTATAATAAGCAAAAAAACTTTAAGGATTTCTGTGCATACAAATCAACTTTCGATTCACTCCAATCAGCAAACAAATTGTCAAGGCTTTCTACGCAGAGAAATCAAATTTAGTTTCCGTCTAGTAAGTACACAAATCCTTGAGGATTTCTACGCAAAAAATCAAATTTCGGTGCAGTCCATTTAGCAAACAAATCCTCGATGATTTCTGGGCATACAAATAAACTTTTGTTTCACTCTAATTAGCAAACAAATTATTGAAGATGTCTGCGCAAAATTTCACTTGCACTTTACTAAAATTAGCAAACAAATCCTCGAAAATATCTGTGCAAAAAAATCTACTTGCGTTTCAATAAAATTAGAAAACAAATCCTTGAAGATTTCTGTGTAGAAAAATCAACTTTATTTCACTATAATTAGCAAACAAATCCTCGACGATTTCTGTGCAATAAATCAACTAGCATTTCACTACAATTTGCAAACAAATCCTCGAGTATTTTTGTGAAAAAATATCAACTTGCGTTTTACTGAAATTACAAACAAATTCTTGAAAATTTCTGTGCAAAAAAATCAACTTGCGTTTCAATAAAATTAGAAAACAAATCCTTGAAAATTTTTGTGCAGAAAAATCAACTTCCGTTTCACTGAAATTACAAACAAATCCTCGAGGATTTCTGTGCAAAAAAATCAACTTGCGTTTCACTAAAATAAGCAAAGAAATCCTCGAAGATTTCTACGCATACAAATAAACTTTTGTTTTCCTCTAATTAGCAAACAAATTCTTCAGGATGTCTGCGCAAAATTTAACTTGCACTTTACTAAATTAGCAAACAAATCCTCGAAAACATCTGTGCAAAAAAATCGACTTACGTTTCAATAAAATTAGAAAACAAATCCTTGAAGATTTCTGTGTAGAAAAATCCACTTTATTTCACTATAATTAGCAAACAAATCCTCGACGATTTCTGTGCAATAAATCAACTAGCATTTCACTACAATTTGCAAACAAATCCTCGAGTATTTCTGTGCAAAAATATCAACTTGCGTTTCACTAAAATTAGAAAACAAATTCTCGATGATTTTTGCGCACACAAATAAACTTTTGTTTCACTCTAATTAGCAAACAAATTCTTGAGGATGTCTGCGCAAAATTTAACTTGCACTTTACTAAAAGTCTAGTCTAGTAAGTAAATATTTTCAAGAGGATTTCTACGCATAAACCTCACCTTTGTTTTAGTGTATTTAGCAAATATATCTTTTCTGATTTTTGCCAATTAAACTCACTTTTGTATTAGTGTATTTAGCAAAATTTCTTTTCATTGTAAAAATGGAAATAAATTTTTTGCGATTGATGTGCTGAAAATAGAATTTTACAATTCATTGTTATTAAATAATTATTGAGGATCTAAATGCAAATATAAACAAATTTACTCTGTCGTAATGATATTGTTATATCGGTAAGGTTTAATATATTTCTTAAAGAATGGTGTTTTTCTTGAAATTTTTAAATGTTCATCAACTTTTTTTTCATCAATTAAAGTTGACTACGGAGCAGCGATTTTCATGATTCAAAACTCCATTATTCCAAATACTTTTCTTTCTTCCAACTTAGTACGCTTCAGGAAATTCGATCAATAAATATTTTTTATAATGTAGATAATTTTAAATTAACCTTTTCTTATTTATATTATCGTTTTTGATCCGTATTTCAAGAAAAAGAAAGCAAAAATTTGTAAGTAAGTGTAAATTTATATTAAACTAAATATATTATAATAAAAATAAATTAAACCTGTGGACTCATAATTCTAAAGTTTCACTAGATACCTAGTTGTAACACAGAAAAATACGTTTCAGAGGTACTTTGTTTTTTAATATGTTTAAAATATATGTTTAAAATTAAATAAAGTCATACTTTCTATAAGTTTAAAAAAATTTCTCATGTGAGTTTACTGGGGAATTAAAAGTTTGGTATTTTTTAAAATATTTTTAGAGCTATCGTGAATACTTACATTTAGAGAACTTTTTCTTGTAAAAGAGTCGACAAGCTACTCAATTGAAATATGAAACATGAATATGGGAAATATAAAACATCAATTTTTTGAATTAAGAAAACAGTTTAATATAATTTATGAAATTTAACATTATTAGAATATATAATATAGAATATAAAATATAGAACATCCCAATTTTCCGTTATACTGTAAAACATCATATTTCCGTTTTTGGGATTAACATGTAACGCATAATCAATTTTCCTTCTCGGCACTTATGTTTTCCTTATTTGAAGACTCTGGAATAGAAAAATTCGTATTAATTATAGGTAGTTTTTCATTTACACGTAGAAAAAGAATTGCCAGAAGTTGCTAAGTGATTTTTTCTGTCATAAAGAATATCATTCCAACTTATTAAAAATTAACTAAAAGCAAACTTTTTTGTCCTTGCAGTAATTTTTTGGCTATCCCTATATTAGCTAACGACATACGACATTTTGAGTATACAACTAACACAGGCACCAGTTATTTAATTATTTCCTCCTAAGTTTGAATTTTTCTGATTAAGGGTGGTTTTTTCGACTTAAAAGAAATTCAGAGGGTACTGGATAAGGTCTGGCTTCATTTTCGTTTTCTGCGGACCAAAATACTACAGAAACGGTATGTCTAGTTCAAGAAACATCCACTAAATGTTTAACGTGTAAGAACTCCATAATTATACAGGTATACAAACACGGTCCCCCATGGGTCACGGGGCCAAGAGTTAATGCCTGGCCAGTACTGGTGACGCAGAATTACTTTCAGTCACCTACCAATTGACAATGCGACCGACCTAAGTCACGATTGCCACTCTTGGTAATCGCCGGGACCTTTTTATTCTCTGGAAACTCTGCAGGTTTTTACCTGAGTTGAGTTAATACAACTCACACCGAATGCTAAAGACGTGTTCACTACGTACTAACGCACGCTAGCCTCAAGCGATGAAGACTGTAACCACTGCCACCACGAATCCATGCCCAACGCCTGGCGAAGATCCGGGGCTCCAGGAACGTTCCGTAATACCATTCTACTCAGGTATGAGTACCACTTTCCAGTATCCGGGAACCGAAGGCCATACTGGTGGTCGGTTACCGTTTAAAAATACGACGACATGCACCACATACATGTCTTGACCAACCGGAAGATAGTGACTTCCGAAAATCTCGAAACTACTTCAGGTCAAGACAAGCGGCACATGTGCCGAAGCCATCATCCTTTACCATTGCCAGTCGGGACATTACAGTTGTCACCACTCGGAATTTTTGGGATGCATATTGACCAATGCTACACAGGTTTGTTATTGTTGGCAGCGGCGACGTTGATGCTGAAAAACTCTTAAGCAAACATCCTCAGACAATAACAGTTGCAAGTGTAAATACAGACCACCGTCCTTTACAATTAGGGCGCTCGCACAAGAAAAGTCGGATCAGTATGCTGGATGCAGATCACCGACGAGCCGTACGTACACTCACACATTGTAGTGAGCCAATCGCGATGAAGCTGGTAGTGCGTACGTCTGATCCTAGTGTCGAGTACGTGTACAGTGTGTATAAAGCGCGTTCCACACTTAAACTTTTCGGGCGTCCGACACGACACACGTGCCCCCTCTTCTCCATCTACCAAATGCATTCCCCTCCTGACGTAGGAGAAGTTAGTATTGAAGAGGGGGCACGTGTGTCGTGTCGGACGCCCGAAAAGTTTAAGTGTGGAACGCGCTTCAGAGACTGTAAAACAAAGATGGAAGGACACTGCACACGTACCCGACATTAGCGACAGACGTACGCACCACCAGCTTCATCGCGATAGGCTCACTTTGATGTGTGAGTGTACATACGGCTCGTCGGTGATCCGCATCTAGCATACTGCTCCGACTTTTCTTATGCGAGCGCCCTTAGGGCGTTCGCACAAGAAAAGACGGAGCAGTGTACAGGATGTGTTTCAAATAAGTAAGAAAAGGAAAGAGCGATATTCCTGTCTTTTTCTATCTTATTTGAAACACATCCTGTACACTGCTCCGTCTTTTCTTGTGCGAGCAGCCTTACCATTTGGAACATCACAGTTGAACCGTTCGGCTTTTGGAACGCATTCTTAATTATCTGACTCTCACAGAACGCATTGAGAGGACGGACGAACAAATATTTGAATTGCATGAACGTCTTTGCACTGCCAGCGCCCTAGCTGGTACTCCGCTCTCGTTCCAGCAGGGGTATCCTTTAGTTGCCTCTTACGACACGCGGTAACTTACTGGGGCCCTATTCTGATGCCGGGGCCGCCACGGCAGTAGTTCAAGAAACAGACAACTTTTTTGTGTGCTTGTGTAATTAATCTAAGTCCCAAACAGAGCCTTATTCCAATCCAGTTTTTTCAAAGTTTGCGCCAGTTTTGTCACTATCACTTTTTTTCCTGTGAGCTAATAGATCAAAAAATAAATATGGAGGCGAGTGTCTCCCGAGAGGAACGGTGCGAATCTTACCCCACCAGGATCGGCACGTTGCTTGAGAAGCCTAGTTATTCCTCGCGTACTCCTAGCTTGTCTTCTACAAGTTCTTTCTCGTCGGAAACTGATCGTAATAAGAGCCGTCGCCGTTCCGACTGCTAATAAATTACAAAAACAAAGGGATAAGAATAAATCTGACAATTTAGATACAATCATATTAAACCTTCTAGTTGATGCTAACAAGAGTGAAAAATTAGGGCCTGAGTTCCGCACTTCATTAACTGATGTTTAGACATTAAAGTTAGGACTCTCAAAAACTTATGGAAAAGAATTATTGGATAAATATTGAAGGCCAATAAATTGTGAGTCACTAAAGACTCGCGTTCTGAAAATTAAGGTTAAATCCGTTATGCATCTGGCATGGCTAAAAAAGGATAGCTATTAGGTAGACTGAAAAAAATTTGCTTCGCATTAATGATTATTAACCATAGCAACTTTAAATCTAGTCAGCGTAATCAAGAATCCTAGTCAATTCAGTTATGTAGCTAAGGTTAATATTGTTAATATTGTCAAAGTCGATTTAGTAGAATTGACCCCTTGTTTCCTAGTTATATTAACTAAGATTTTTGGTTCATATGACTTGTATCTATAGCCAATTTTGCAAAAAGTGTATTTAGTAAAAGTAATTCTAGCCACTGTTACTAAGATACCTGGTTCTTCTGATAAGGTTTCCTAGTCATTCTGACTAATTGTCGAAATCAACTTTGTTTGTAGGAATTGCTGCGTTAGGTTTAGGTATCACCGAGCTTCTTAAAACGGTTAATGCAGAAAAGTCACAATTGATAAGTAATTTGGTTGATTCTGCAAGGATTTTTTCAGACGTGCAATATAAAGGTCTCGACCTTATAGTCCAAAATGTGTCAGATAAAAGTATAGTTGATACCTTACAGTTTGATAATCAATTTTCAGATAGATTGAAATCGGCTATAGTGGCACAAAAACTGAAAAAGGTAGTTACCAAATCTAAAACTATCCAAGGATTATATAACCGATAACAAGAAACGAATTACGCATCGGAATATTTACGTCATTTAAACATCTGAGGTTCTTGCAGGAGCCAGATAGCACCTCGATTGGGGGGGGGCAGCAGGACAAATACCTACAGAACCACTTTTATTTTCACCCGAAATTTCGAAAGTAAAAAATGTAAGTATAGTAGCAGGGAGACTGAGACTGTTTGACAATGAATGGCAAGAATCAATTAATAAATTGAATAAAAAGGGGTTATCAATGCTTGTAAACCTAATTTTGAATCTGCATTTTCGGAGATCAAATGGTGGATAAAAAATATCCCTCTTGTGATTAAATCTATACGAGTAAATAGTTTTCAAATTTGTAGTCTCTAAAGATATTAGTTCATATGGTTGGTGCAGCAAAGAACAGTCTAAACACCAAATTAATTATCTTGAGTTGTTGGTCGGGATTTATGGAATTAAATGTTTTGCTAAAGATTAACGATCACCAAATATTTTATTAAGAATCTATAATTACGACTGTCATATAGTATATTAAGAAAATGGGAAAAGTTCAACTCCCAAAATTAAAGTTAAAATATTAAATTATATTTTCCAATCAAATGCAATTCATAAAATATAATTAATTATATGCTTTATGATTATTATCATGAATCATCCCAGGTGAATTTTCAAAAAAAGTGAAAATATATTTTTATTAAAAACGCCTTTTTCATTGTTCTGAATCATTGGAAACATTAATTTTTTGGTGAGAAAAAAATATTTGACTTTTGGACTTAGAAAATTTTGCCTGAATATTCTTAATTAGGGGTTTTCTAAGTTTAGATTTTACGAATATCAATAATTCAAAATGGCGGAAACAGTATGGCTGACGACTATTTTAAAGTTTGTCCACTCTGCCTGAATATTCTTAATTGGGCGTTTTCTAAATTTCAAAATCTATCTACACTGCTTGAATATTCTTAATTATGGGGTTTTTGTAAGTTTAGATTTTACAAATATTAATAATTCAAAATGTCGGAAATAGTATGGCTGACTATTTTGAAACCTGTTTACTCTCCCTGAATTTTCCTATTTAGGGGTTTTGTAAATTTAGTTTTTACGAATATTAATGATTCAAAATGGCGAAAATAGTATGGCCGACGACTATTTCAAAATCTATCTACGCTGCTTGAATATTCTTAATTATGGGGTTTTTGTAAGTTTAGATTATACAAATATTAAAAATTCAAAATGGCGGAAACAGTATGGCCGACGACTATTTCAAATTCGAACCACGCTGCCTAAATATTCTAAATTGGGGCTTTTCGAAGTTTAGATTATACAAATATCAATAATTCAAAATGGGGGAAACAGTATGGCTGATGACTATTTTGAAATCTGTCCACTCTGTCTGAACCTTCTTAATTGGGGGGTTTAATTTGTTTAGATTTAAAGAATTTAAATAATTTAAAATGACGGAAACAGTATGGCTGACGACTATTTCAAAATCTATCCACGCTGCCTGAATATTATTAATTGAGGGTTTTCTAAAGTTAGATTATACGAATATTAATAATTCAAAATGGCGAAAACAGTATGGCCGACGAATATTTCAAAATCTTACCACGATGCCTGAATATTCTAAATTGGGAGGTTTTCTAAAGTTAGATTATACAAATATCAATAGTTCAAAATGGCGAAATCAGTATGAAATCAGTATGAAAAAAATTTCGTTCTGTTGAACGTTCAAAACTTTGTTGCATATAACACTTACATAATTATCATCATTTTCCTTCTCATCTTCGCTCGTTTCATTCAAATCTATTTGACTCAATGGTGGGTAACTTATCCTCTTTTTTTCTGAGATTAAGTGCACGTTCTTTTGAAGCTACAAATATATATTTTTTTGAAATTAAATCTTATTTAGATCAATTAAAAAAATTGAAATTGTTACTTAAAGTTAAACTAGTCAGATTCTTTGCCCATGACTTGACAATATTTGTTCATTGTTTAAAAACTGTAAAATTTGAATTTTAAAAGATTCTATTTCATAAATTCTTTTTCAACTTGAGAAAATTTTATATAAATTACAATTACGAAAAAAATTAATTTGAAAAAACAAAAAAATTAGAGTTTTAAAAATTAAAAACATTAAATTTCTCTATAAATAAAGGTAAAACAGAAATTTATTAATAGCTTAAAAAATTTGTTTTGATTAAGAAATTCGTTTTTTACAAATAAATAAAAATTTTCAGTTTAAAACATTTTTTCTCAAAAAATGTTTTTTGGAATTTTTGAAAAACTCTCATAAAAAATTTCTGTGAATATTTTTAAAAACCTTGAGTTTCATTTTAGATATTGATGAAAGCAATAAGTCTAAAAAATTCAGAATGAAAATCTGTCTAAATAACCTATTTCTGAAAAATAAAATATTGTTACCAACATGAAGCTTCCTCGTGAGGAAACAAAATTATATTAAACTCCAATTAGTAATAAAAATACTTACTATTTTGTAATATAAATGCAACTAATGCATTGCACCATTTGTCACCTTTGTCCCTGCACTTAACAAGATAAGATTTATTTTTCTTAAATTCAGTTCCCTCTATTCCTACTTCCATTAAGGGAACAATATATGACATTTTGTCATCATGATTTTTGCATTTTTGCAAATATTTAATGCACGCCCAATTCTTTTTATTCATTTTTAGAATTTAATAATTTTTATTATCAACGAAAACGTCAATGTTTCGACTAATAGATTGAAAATAATTGACACTCGTTTTCAGTTATAACCTACATTGACCGTTCATTGTTAATTTTATCTATTTGACAAATAATAATAATAATAACAAGAACAATTTTAAAATAAATACTTATAATATTTAATTAATATTTTTTCCACATATTTATTCATAGTGCTCATGAGAAATAGATATTAAACATTGATTTCTTTTAAATTTCGAGCGCTAATTGATGATACGTCATTTGTTGCAGTTATTTTTGTGAGATTCTCCAAAATATTACTAGAATCTTAATATTTTTGCAGCGTAATTAATTATTCTTAAAAATATTTTTTAAAATTGAAAATGATTATTGAATAATGGTAATAGAAAAATGATGATATTGTGTTAATTTAAAATGTTTATGTTTATTGAATGTTTAAATGTTAATGAACAAGAAAATAAATTTATTTATTTAATTTTTTAAAAATAAAGGTTAAAATATCAAAAATGACTTTCTGACTCTTTTTAAAAAGTACTATAAAAAATGTGAAAGTATAAAAAGCGTTTATAAGGGCTAAAAGAAAGCTTAAAGCTTTAAGGGTCGGTTTCAAACTATAGAACTTATGCTGTCTAAGGGCATAAATATTATTTAAGTCAATTAAATGGTATTTGTTGAAAATACAGAAGTTATTGGATCAAATACAGTTTATTTAATTCAAATAAAAAATGATTGGTTAAAATAAATATTTATTAGATAATAGTCAAGTAATCAAGTATTTTTAATTAAAAATATTTTTTTTCAGTGTGTCCAAATATTTTTATTACTTTTCTATTGAGGGAACTTTCTGGTTTACAATTGACAAAAAAGACACGTTTTGAAACTTTTATTGTAAGAAAAGTATTGAAGAAATTGCAAAAACTCTTTTTGGACATTATTGCACATTACGTAAAGAAAAATTTAAAAAAATGTTTGAGTGTATTGTAGGTGGCGTCTTCCAAAAAGTACCTTTTTGATGCACTTAATTCCGGACAACCATTAATATATAAATTCAAAATTCGAACAGGAATCTCTTTATAAAAGTTCATTCTAGACAATAAATGTAAAAACGATTTTTTTAAAGTTTTTTTTTTATTTTTTATGTACATTTTTCTCGAAAAATTCGCAACAGTGCCGTGTTTTTGGGGCACTTTACCCTCGTATAAAAAAACAGGGGGCAGAAATATGAAATTTTAAAGGTTTATTCTTTAGTTTTTTAAATAAGGAATCGAATGATCTTTGGTTTTTTAAAATCAGTTCGGTAGATTTCGAGAAAAAACCGTGCACCAGTTTGAAGTTTTCGAGAAAAACGCGTTTTAAGTTTTCATAACACAATACATTGAGCCAGGACTATGAACAATTTTTAATTACAAGTTTTTTTTAATATATTTAATAAAAAAATCGTTTTTGGACAGTAATTTTCTAATAATAAGAAACATTTTGAAGCAAAAAATATCGATTTTTTTAAAATTCTAAACCAGAAAGTCCCCTTAATTAATTTCAAATACTTTAAATTAATTTTTAAGTAATAATTAATTTCTGGAAATTTTTAAACGACATTTTAAATTAATTAAAAAATAATTAATTTATTGAATTAATATTCTTATAAAATAAACTTTTATTTAGTTATTGAATGTTTGTTATTAATTAATTAAATGTGTATTTTATTCTTTATAATTTTGTAAAATTTTTAATAATTCATTTAATAAATTAGTTTTACTATTATATTAAAAATAAATAATTATTTTCAATTTTGATTATTTTTAATTTGGGTTAGGTCAGTAATATATTTGTTTATATTGCATTTTTATCGCTATTTGCATCATGTTAATAATTAATTAATTTATTTAATTTTACTACCTCTATTTTTTATTGTAAGCATTTATCAATAATAAATTAACATTTTAAAAACTTTCAATTTTCCATTAAAATTTTTTAAATTTACCTTTATATATATTTCAATTTTATATGAAATCGTTGAATGATTAAAACGTTTTTCATTTGTTAACTTAACCTTCTGTTACTGTAATTTGTCAAATCTTACTGATTTTTGAAACTCTAATGAAAAGTAAGTTATAATATTTATTTAAATATTTTACAATAATAAATAATTTTTTCAATTTGAAATTACATTTTTCATAAAAATGTTAAAAGTATTTTCTTCTATAGTGTCGAAACATCAGGAAATAAAAAAACCTGTAGCCCGTATCACTTTAAGACAACAGCAAATAATAGTGGAATGTGTGGAAGAAAACCCCACTTTAATAACCAAAAAATTTAATAATAAATTGACCAAAGAAAAAAATAATAGTGATTGGCAAAGTTTGGCACTTTTATTAAACAAAGAAAATCCTTTGAGTGCAAGAGATTATGAAAGATGGAAACAGGTATAATTATTATTTAAAGTATAATTTAATTACTTTCTTTTCTGAATATGAATATTTCTTATTAAATTTAAAATTATCATGTCAATAATTATTTATTCAAAAATACATACGATTTTGACATTTACACTGATCTTCCTTGTTTAATAATTATTTAAACATTAAAAAAAAAAATTTTCTTCTGTTTTCTTGCAATTGGCAAATTTTATTTATATGTTTTTGTGTTACCATTTTCATATTAATCATTTGTTATTTTTTAAATATTAGTTACTTTTCCTTTAAAATCGTAGATTTCTATATTAATTATAAAATTTCTTTGAACAGGCTTTCCTGTCTTAGTTGGAGAGAACGATGAACAAAAATAGGAAACAAATTTTGCTCAGTGGCTTTGAAAAAAGGCTTTTATCTGTTATTTACTCAGAGAAGATAAAGCATTTTAAAGAAAAAATTTAAAATCTATAAATATGTTCATTTAATTATTTGAAAGCATTTTTCAATTGAGAATTTTTAAAGTTCAATTATTGTCTGTAATTGCTAATAAATTTTTCAACAACAGAAATCACCGAAAATTTCTATCAAATATCTCTTGAAATTCAATTATTATATTGAGATTATTTTTAATTTTTTTCTTAAAAATTTCAAATTTTCAACATTAAAAAATATTAATTTGTTAAACTTTACACAATGGATTTAAAATAACTTAATTGACTGCAACTGACATTTACTACAAAAAATAACAATAGTTAGAATGAAACTGACTTTTATTACTGAAAATAACAAAAATTAGAATAGTCTGACTAAAACCGTATTACTGTGATATAACAAATTTTCCAACGTTTCGTCTGACGGAAACAATCATTTACTACTAATATTGAAAAAATTTAAGAAGATTTGCCTAACCAAAACTATAGTTTACAACTTAGAAGGATACGCGAATTAAAATAAATTGTCTGACTGATACTTTCATTTTTTACTAAAAATAGCAAAAAGTACAATAGTCTGACGAAGATTGAATGTTACTAGTAAAATAAAAAAATTTTAAAAACTGAAATTGACATTTCCTACTAAAAATAATAAAAATAACAATAGTCACACTGAAACTAAATTCTACTACTAAAAATAACAAAAACTGCAAAAGTTTGATTAAAACTATTTTGCTACTAAAAATTACAAAAATAACAATATTCTTCTTAAAAATAACTTCTGATATTCCAAATAAAGAAAATTAGAATAGTCTGACAAACACTGTATTTTACTACTGTGATTCTAAAGTATCAAAAATTTCCAATAACTCGTCTGATGAAAATTGTCTATTACTACTGATTTTAAAAATATAGTTTCAGAAACTTTGTTAAACCAAAACTATCGTTTATTACTGCCTAGCAAAATAGAAGAATTAAAATAATTTGTCTGACTGAAACTGATTATTATTAAAAATAATAAAAATAACAATAGTCAAACTGTATTTACAGTTATAGGAAGGAAAAACATGGGTTTCGTTATAATATAAGAATCAAAATTTAAAATTGTTTAATGCAATTTATACTTTTGCTGTTGTATCTTTCTAATTTTCGACCGTGAAATGCAAGTGCCGTGATGAGAATGTTATCCTTAAAGTCAAAGTACTTTAAGAAAACAAAATTTAATAATAAATATTATGTATTTATTTAATTTAATAAATAAATACATTATTTAGACTTTGAGTTATCCGCGAGAATTATTTTACGTTCTTTTTAAAATTTTTGCTTTTCCTTAAATAAATGTACTTCTAGGTTACATTCATTTGTTCCTTTCTTTTTTAATTGCGTCGTTTTGACAGTTTCTTACGTGCATAACTTTTTTTAAAGTAAATAAAATAAAATGGTATTATACACTGCAAGGGAGTACAACAACATGATAAGATGTTTTGAACTGGCTGGAGGATCTTCGCATAGAGCAGCACGAATATATCGCGAGCGATATCCATACAGGCAGCGGTTTCCTGGACATCGGGTGTTCACGCGGCTCATGATTCGTGATAATAATAATGAGGAATTAGTGCCAAACAATGCAAGGCCAGGACGCCCGAGAAACGTCAGGAGACCGCATGTAGAAGAGAGGATTATTGAGCACCTAGAAGAAAATCCGCGCACCAGTTTGAGGGTTACGGCGAGAGCTCTGAACCTGTCATACGGATCGATCCAATCGACAGTTAGGGAAGCAGGGTAATTTTTCAATTTAACTTTTAAAAAAATTCAATAATTGTTTGAAATAACTAAAAAAAAATTCAGCAAATAAAATTACCAAAAATTTCAATTAAAAATAATTAAGTTAATTTATTTTATTTATTTGTTATGTTGAAACTTTATTTTCTTTTAGTACTAATTAACTCTAACTTTCATGATTTTTTCATATTTTTTAGTACCAGTTTTCAAGATATGAATTTTTCAAAATTTCAGGATTTTAATGACTTTAAATTTTTGAATGCTCATAACTTTCTTGAAAATGCATCAATTTAAAAATTTTTTTTTAATGTGTGTTTTAACGTACTTTTAAAATAACCTAAATTGTTTTTCAAATGATATTACTATGAAATTTTTAAGTTTTAAAAATAAAAAGTCATTTTTCTCAATTGACTTACTGCTCAATTTTATCAAAAAAAAAATACTTCATTTTACGAAAATTTAAAGCCTAATCCGAACGTGGGCAATTACTTTTACAATTATTTTAGAATTTAAAAAAAAAATTTTTAATATATTTTTTAATACTACTATGTATTTTGATGCGCTGATTACGAAAATGATAGTGACAGTACCCGAAGTAATTAAAATAAAATTCATCAGTACTACACCATTGCTGATTTTTATATATTTCGAAAATAGAATTACCTATGTGAAATAATTTGTCAACTATAAACTTGTGCACCAAGGCAAAACTAAGGAAAAAAATCGTGGTCCTTATAGTTTTTTGTCGTTTCTATTTGTATAAATCTTGATACTAGAATGTTTGTTCTGATGTTGACTACGAATATGTACATAATTTTCAAAAATTTTAAGTGACGGATGTAATATGGTTGCTTGAAAATTTTCATTTAGTGGTTTATGGGGCCGCTGATGAAGAATTTGATGACAACTTTCAATTATTCAAAATGTCGGACAAAAATGTGAAATTTTTTTCTAATTTGTCTGAAACTTGTTACTCGGAGGTTTTTTGTGATGCTGATTACGAATTTAGTGTTAGTTTCTAAAGATTAAAAATAGTTGATTTAATATGGCTAATCGAATCACAACCGAAAATTCCAGTATTATACCAGAGATTACTACTTGTGCTGTATTAGTTCAGTATTGGCTTCCGAAGCTGGACAGTTTTTAGTGTAACAATAACGCCTTTCCAGTACTGGCAAACCAATACTGAGCCAACATTAATCCAGTCTTGGTTAAAATAGATTTTCTATTTGATTACTATTTAATGTTTAAAACCAGGAATTATTGAAATTTGATTATAATATTTAGATTTTCATCGACTTTTGCAAAATATTCAGGGAAAAATATTTTTGAACTTATATTTTAAAAAATAATAATTATAAACAAATTATTTGTTTACTTTATGCATTTTATCAAATTATTTTTCCATTTCATACCTAACAACAATAATACTATTTCACAGAAAGATTATAGAGTGAACCCTCACAGCATGGGATATTCCGTGGATATCCCATTTTCATCCGGCGATATTCCTGAGGTAGCCCAGGGATATCTCACGGGATGGCAATTTGGATACTCCATTTAATAAAAAAATGTTATGATTATAATTGTGCATTTGATAATTTTGTTATTTCAATTTAAAAAAATTTAAAAACTGAATTTATTTTTGATAATTTATATGAGATATCCTGTCTCAGATACTACGGAAAATCCCGTATAAGATATCCCTGGGATATATAGCACGGGTTACCCACGTGATGGAAATTTGGATATCGTAGAGATATTCCTGGGATATCTTTTTGTTGTGAAGGCCGCATGATGAATTTTTTTGTTTACATACTTTGTTTTTAAATTAATAATAATAAAAAATAAATTTTTTTTAGAGAAAATCTAATTGATTTCTAATTAATTTAACTCTTCATTTTTAATTTAAATTTTCTTCCTTTATTTTTATATTTTTTCTTTCCATGTTTTTTAAATTTTAATAGTAGCAATCCAAATAAAATATATAGTTTATTCATAAAATTAGTGTTGTTCTAAAGATTTCGGACATATTTTCCTAAGCACGTGAAAAAAAATTTTACCTGGAACAGAGATAAGTTTCACTGGAATTGCGAAAACATTTACTATTGCAGTGAAACTTACCTCTCTTCCTGTTAAAGTTCTCTTTTTGTATACAATAAATTACAAAAATGCCAGTACTGCGCCAGTAGTAAATTTGTGGTTAGTTGTTATCTAATTAATGATTAACTGTTTAAAAGCAATGGCCTTCTTTCGATGTGTGTTGTACTTATAAATAATAATTATCAAGTTAACCGTTAGAAATTTTAACAATTCGATTCGTAATATTAGATCCGACGTTTTGAATTTTTGAAAACTAAGACCTGGTTCGTAATTGGCGACCATAAAAGCAATAAGAACTACTTTAATTTTCTTTCTTTATTTTCTCAGTCTTGCCTTAGAGTAAATGTTTTTATATTTTGTATTACTAAAGAAATCGATTACTTTTATTATTTACAGATTGCATGACTACAGCTTCACTCGAGTGCAGGCACTGGTCGGTCACTTGGACAGGAGGAGAAGGAGGAAGTTTTGTAGATGGGTGCTTCGTCGGCAAAATCGTGATCCAAATTTTGTGCAAAAAATTTTATTTACCGATGAATGTTGTTTTGGTAGAGAAAGTACTTGGAATTTCCGAAACGAGCATTACTGGAGTGACAGGAATTTGTTTCTTGGAATGCCTCGGAATTTCCAAATAAGATTTTCAGTTAAATTATGGGCTGGAATTCTTAATGATCGTTTAATTGGTCCATTTCAATTGGATGGTAATTTGACTGGACCAAGGTACAATTTATTCCTTCGTCGTCATCTACCACGTCTACTCCGTGATCAAGGTGTCAACATAAATCAGGTGTGGTGGATGCAAGACGGTTGCCCAGCCCATCACACCCAAGAAAATTTGTTGCAGTTGAGACGCATTTTCGGTAGACGTGTGATTTCAATTGGCGCCAGAATAGAGTGGCCTCCAAGATCGCCAGATCTTAATCCATTGGATTTCTTTTTTTGGGGTCATTTGAAATCACAAGTTTATCGAAATCCACTGGAAAATCTGCCTCAACTGGAACAGAGAATCGAGGATGCAATATTAACCGTCACACCAGAAATGCTCGCACGGTGTATTGTAAATTTCACCGTACGACTAAGAGTATGCCTTGAAATGCGGGGTAGACCTGTTGAGCCTCGCATGCAATGAATAAATTTGTCACCATTTAATAATTTCGAACAATAATTTTTCAAAAAATCTTCTCAACCATTACTTACATTAATTGATGCTATTTTTCGTATAATATTTGAACCACGATGATCTTAATTTTTGTTTACTATAAAGATTTTGTACATAATATTTATTTTATTAGTCTGTTGACGTGCAGGTAAAAATTTTTTAACTGGAACAGCAATATGTTTCACAAAAAATAGCAAAAGTTTTAACTGTTTTAGAAAAACATATCGCTGTTCCAGATAACATTGTCAGCATTGGTTCAATTAAACATTTTTTTACTTGTATTTAATGTTTTTTAAAGTAATTACAGTGACATCAGGTTTTTCTATCATTTTAGAAATTACCGAGTGTGATGGGTTGAGCAACCGTCTTACAAAAGTTGACATCCCAGTTCTCACCCTCCCCTCTCCCTCTCTCTCTTTCTCAAGTTTCTCTCTCTCTTTCTTTCTTTCTTTTTTTTTCTTTCTCATGTTTCTCTCTCTCTCTCATGTTTTCGAGAACTGCGGTTAAATTTGCTATTTATTTTCTAAAATGCTCTAAAATACTTTTATCGTTAATTACTTAATGTATGTACAAAATCTTAACAGTTAACAAAACTTACGACCTTGAGTGAAAGAGTGAGTGAGTGAATGATAAGAGTGTGAGTTGTGTGTTCACTAATGTTAAAAAAGTGTATTTCAATTTTTCCACAATTAAAAATTTTGTTAAAATTTATTTAGTCGTAAATTATATAGCGGAGTGAAAGGTTGGTTGTAACAATTTTATATATTGTGGAATATATAGAATATCTTATAACAATTTATGATTTTATCGATAAATTCTATTATTATTTACATGATATATAAAAGCAAAATAAATATTTAAATGTACACCATTTTATTACAGAAAATATTTTTTTGTAAGAAAAGACTTTTTAACAACTAGCTTCGGGGCTAGTACAAATGCATCTGAGAATTTTTTCGCCATAACAGTTAAAAATTTCGTCAAAAATGAACGAGCGATATTGTATTGCCAAAATAGCTGACCAGAAAGATTGACATCTAAATTCGCCGAATTGGCTAAACTTATACTGCGGTGAAACTTATTCACAGCGTTGGATTTTTCGTTCCTTCATATTAATTATATTCACAAATAGCTCGTTCTCGTCGTAAAATTTTTGTCCGTGTGTAAAATTCATTCTTTTAAATAAATTATATCACAACTCTTACATTTTTATAGAAAAACTAAAAAAAACATCTCACAAAATTTAAAAAATTATGTGTTTATCTTTTTAAAAGTTTCGGAAATAAGATTTTCTAAAGTCAAATTTTAGAGATTAAAATGTGAAGTTGAAAAAAGAAAAAAATAGTTAAAGGAATTGACAAAAAACATTTAATGATTTCTTTAGATTTTCGAAGAACAGGCATTCTAAGTAAAAATAACAATAAAATATCTAACATAATAACTTCAGTTCAACATCATATATAATTTCCATTTCCATTATGTATTAATATTTTTTCCATAATGCAAATCTTTCATTTTGTTCAATTAATAATTCTGTAGGATTTTTTCTTGTTGTCTTTTTTGAAGTACTTTGATTATATCTAAAAAAAATAATTATTTATTAATTTTAATTATTAGTTCCGTAAAATGTTCTTTAGAGTTTTTAGGGTCATTTGATGAAAATGTAAACAGAATATTTATTTTTCACGATAAACGTAAGTTTATCTGATACCTGTCACTAAAAGAACGTCAGAGGGTGACGGGTGGTGGTGGATGCGGAAAAGGAGGAAAAAACGAAGTTAGAGAAGCGAGGGTGTGATGACGAAACGTGAATTTTTATCTTTCGAGATGAGAGTAATTTGATTGGCGAATATCGAAACGTCCCCGTCTATTATATCGTCGACATAAAGTTCTCGTACGACAATGGCGACTCGTTCGCGACTGATTTTGGGAAATCGATCTCCCTCGGGGCGACAGCGGAACAAACGATAGAGAGAACGACAGAAATCCCACATTGAAAGGTATGGTGGCCCTGAAAAGGGCCGTTGTCGAAATTTTGAGCACGTGTATAAGGAATATGGCCGACTCGGGGCTACTCGATCCACCCTTCGTCGGGTCTATTATATACACGCATAAAAGTATATATTCGGACAGCGATCCTCCGAAATCGTCGACGGGGACGGTTTGCTAGACTGGATGGCGGCGACGACCAACTTCTGACAGGTCTGAATCCAGTCCTGATGTCTTCGGACGACCGGGTGAATCCGATGAAGTGTCAACTCACGAACTGGTTTCCGCGTGGCGACGTCGATGTTGTCCGGGGTTGGATTCGCGGTCACGATCACAAGTGACGGGTCGAGTGTCAACACCGTGGCCCGATTCTGGGAAATTGACACCGGGAACAAGGTGCGTCGAGCGCGACTAAACTTGGCGCGTATCCTCCGTCGTAGTTGAGCAACCTTCTGTGGGGGTACGGAACCCTCCGGAAGAGGAGCGTAGTGTCCTGTCGGCGTAGAAGCGTCCTTCACTGACGATTCCCCGAAATTGTCCTCCTGGAGCTCCGAGACTGGCGGCAGGGCGTTGGCGGCGACGACGGTCTCCGGGTTGACCGTTTCCCGGCGTTGACGACGGAGTTGGCGTTGTCGGGAATTTTTGGCCATGCGTCCGGGCAACAACTCGTTTACTCAAGAAAGGAGATAATCCCGGGCCAGAAGGTCACAAGGTCTTAAGTGACCGGGAAGATACCCTCCCGAGAGTGGTGCAGAAGGTCACAAGGCCTTAAGTCACCGGAGTAATGTTTCCCCGTCTGAACTCTCTACACACACTTGGTGTTGAACAAAATATTCCAACGTGGACGATTGTCCTGAAAAGGACTATCGCCAGGAAGGTAAAGATATTCTTTCGTAAAAATGTTGCCCTGAAAAGGGCAGATTGGTATGTTTGTGTTGGTAAAGAACGAGAAGATCTCAAGTTGTAGTCCAAAAATGTTTATTCTCAAACAAGGTCCCTGGGGAGGCTGGTCCACGTGTGTTGGCGAGGTTTCTGGCGACAGGCTGACAAGCTTGCCGAGACGATTGGCACGAGCGACGTGGGTTCACCTCAAAGATCGGACGGAAAGAGAGACCGAGGTCCCGAAAACCGCGGTATTTATGTGCGTCGTTCGCACGGTGCGAGTGAGTTGCCCCCACGCGCCGAAAAGCTCCAATGAGAGCGATGCACGCTCACTTCTAAACTCCGCCCACGCGGCGCGGTGAGCGAGAGCAGAGCGAGGGACATTCGAGCGACGGAACTCGGCGGTGAAGGACCTTCAAGCAGATGCGCGTAGATTTAAAATTGACAGCTAACGAAAGGGGAAAAAAATAGCCAGCCAGAAGCGTTCGCCTTCCCACAATGTACCAAGCTCCGGTACATTAGAAGTAGAAAATATTAGTTTTTAAATGGATAGTTTTAAATGTTATTTTAATAATTATTATAAGTAAGGCATCCGAAACATAAGCGTGGAAGTACCATTGTTAAAGAAAAAGTAACGAAATTAAGGGAAGTTTCTCAATGTATGCATTTTATCATATCGTAAATTTAACGTAAGTTAAAACTGACGAATTTCTTTTCATGAATTTGTTATTTCATTTCCCTAGAAAAATTTATGAGATACAAAAAATATTAACTCTTTCACTGTTATTGACCTCTATAGAGGCATAAAAATGTCGTGCCACCAGTGTGTATGACCGCTATAGTAGCATCTAAAATAAAAATAAGTAGACACAATACGATAAACTTGTCAATGGGTATTCTTAGGTTTTCGGTGTCCCTGATTACGAATCTGATGTCAGATTTCCAAAATTCAGATTGGTGGATCCAATATGGCGGATGACAAAATTGGAAATTGATCAAATTTACTTGAAACACGTTACTCGGGGGTTTTTTGAGTCGCTGATTACGAATCCGATGTCAGATTTCCAAAATGGCGTATCCAATATGGCGACCAAAAACTAAAAACTTTTCTAAAACTTGTTACTAGGGGGTTTTCGGTGTCGCTGATTACGAATTTGATATCACTTTTTCAAAATTTAAAATGACGAATCCAATATGTTGGATGACTTTAAAAATTTAACAAAAGTTAATTAATCAACATTTAAAAATGCCTGTAACAAGTTTTAAGTAAATCCGATGAGTTTTGACTTTTCGTCTGCCATATTAGATCTGACATTTTGAAAAACTTACTTCAAATTCGTAATCAGCGAACCCAAAAACAAAGGGGTTAATGAGCTTGAATCGCATAAGGGGTCATCCATAAAGCATGTGATACATTTTTTCGAAATTTTAACACTCCCCCTCCTCCTTTTGATGCTTCTTCCATTTACAATTAACATGTATTATGACACTTTGCTGACCCCCCCTACTTTCTAAAGCATCACATGCTTTATGGATGGCCCATAAATACAAACATCAATTTGTTATTTAATATGATAAGGAGGTACGACCCAATCTCCTTTTCTATGTAATTTTTTATTTTGGTTTGAACTTTTAGTTTACTTAAAATATTAGTAAAATGCAGAACCTCTTACAGGTGAGCTGAGGTTCAAATATTGTCATCATATTTTATTAAATAAAATTAAATAAATTAATTAAAATGTTGAGCTATATAATGCGAAAACGTCCGAGATAAATGAAACGACCATTTCTTAGTAAAACTGAATGTATTTATTATAACTCGTGAGAGAACATCTTTACATAAGGATGGTTAGAACAGTAATGAAGAAAGCTTCGCGGTTTAGCGACATAGTGAAAAAGAGGGCGTTAGCTTACGGTCAGAGTTTGAACCCGCGAATAAATATACCGTTTGAATTGAACAATGATAGAATTAAGTGAATTCTTTTTAACATGCCCCCTCAAGAAAACGGCTTTAACTTTATTCCCTCCCCTTTCTCTATGATTCAAAGCACACAAAAAATTATGTTTACAAAAAAAAAATCAGTCCTTATAATTTAGTTGAAATTTGAAATACACACAAAAGAAAGGTTTGATCACAAAACAAAAAATCAGTCCTTTTTAATCAGTCCTAAAAGATCACTGCACTTCCAATGTTTCGGTTTTGGTAGCGATTTCGTCAGGATGTCGGCTGGCATTTTTTCCGTTGAAATGTGCTGAAGTTCAATTTCGCTGGTCTCCAAAAGTTCTCGCACAAAATGATGACGGATGTCAATGTGCTTTGTGCGTGCGTGGAAAATCGGGTTCTCGGCGAGTTTTTGAGCACCGAGATTGTCGTTTATGATTTTCGTTGAGCAGGAAACATTGGCACCAAGTTCTGCAAGGAAACGTCAAAGGTATACGGCTTCTTTCGCTGCTTCTCCTAGAGCCATGTATTCTGATTCGGTCGAGGAAAGCGCGACCGTCCTCTGCTTTTTCGATTCCCAGGAGATGATTCCGCCGAGCCAGGTGAAGGCGTAACCGGTGTAGGATCGCCGATCGTCCACACTCCCTCCCCAGTCGGCGTCCACGAATCCGATCAGTTGATTCTTTGATGATCCCAAGACGATTCCTAATTCGGAACTTCCTTTCAGGTACCTTAATACCCGTTTGGCAGCGGACCAGTGACTAGTTCCGAAGTTGTTGTTGAATTGACTTAGCACGCTTGCGGAATGTGCTAAGTCGGGGCGAGTCGTGACGGATAGGTACATGAGCGCTCCTATGAGCTCACGAAAAGGTGGTTTTTCTCCATCACTGTCACTCCATGGTTCCGAGTTCGTGAGTTTTACTCCATCTTCCAAGGGGGTTGACACAGGGTTGCAGTTCGACATTCCAAACTTTTCAAGAATTTCGTTGATGTAACTGGTTTGGCTTAGTCGAATGCAATTCTTGTTGAACGAAAAATCCATCCCAAGGCAGTGTTTCGGTTGTCCTAAATCTTTCACCGTGAACTCCTTTTGCAGGTGATTTCTGAAGCTGTTGGCCTCGGAAACTGTTCTTGCTATAACCAGGAAATCATCGACGTATGTGACTATGATTATCATTTTGTCTCCTTGACCTTTCGTATAAACGCATGGATCGGAGTTGGTTGGAGCCGCTCCAAAATTTCGGATTACCTTATCGAGTCTTTTGTGCCACACTCGGCCTGCTTGACGAAGTCCGTATAGGGCCTTTTTCATCAAGCAAACTTTGTCGCTGCTGGAAATTGCCTCGAGCATTCTCCTTGCTTTTTCCGCGATTTCAGGTTCTCGATTTCTGCTTCCGATGATGTTGAGTGTCTCCTTCAAGTATTCGGGGATTTCCATAAACACTCCATAAACCGGTGCGAATGTCTCATGAAAGTCGGTTCCTGGGCGTTGTGAAAAACCGCGTGCGACTATTCTTGCTTTCCGCTTTTCAACTTGTCCTTCACTCCCGATTTTGTTGCGGAGAATCATTCTGCTGCCGATGACGTGTTGGTTTTCAGGGCGATCTGTGATTTCCCAAGTGTCTTGTTTTAAAATCGATTTTACCTCGTCTGTCATTGCTTCCATCCATTCTGGGGTATTGCAGTCTTGGTCTTCCTGGATTTCCGGTGAGTATTTTTCTTGGTACATTTTATTTCTCGAGAATTTTGTTGCGGCCAGAGCGTGTTGTGCTTTCAATTGAACTTCCGCGCTCTTTCTTGCGTCATTCTCTTCGATGATTTTAATTCGCAGTGTGTCCGGTGGTGGCAGCTCGTCGCGGGACTCGATGGCTACGCGAAAATTGTCGAAACTGCTCGGTAGGCTATACAGCAACATGATGGAAAGAAGGTCTGCGTTGATTTCGATATCCATATCGTGCAGCTTGTCCACGGCGTCGAAGAAGGCTCCGATATGTTCACGGACATTCTCTCCTTCTTGCATCTTTTGCAGTGTGAGTTGTTTCAGGAGATTCGCGAAAACGTCCGAGATAAATGAAACGACCATTTCTTAGTAAAACTGAATGTATTTATTATAACTCGTGAGAGAACATCTTTACATAAGGATGGTTAGAACAGTAATGAAGAAAGCTTCGCGGTTTAGCGACATAGTGAAAAAGAGGACGTTAGCTTACGGTCAGAGTTTGAACCCGCGAATAAATATACCGTTTGAATTGGACAATGATAGAATTAAGTGAATTCTTTTTAACATAAAAGTTTAAATAAATTAATTAAATAATTTTTTTATTAAATCTTTAAATTCATCTCAAACATCAACTGTTTACATTTATCCTAAATGACCCTATAAAATTTAAAACAATTAATATAACCTAAATAGTACGTAATATTATGGTTATGTTAAAATGTCCGCCTTATGGTAATATTACAACAATATCTTCTATAATATTAAGTTAACAAATTTCGAAAAACGACACCGACCCCGTGACCTCGACACCGTCCTTGAAAAATCTATTTTCAATTATTTTCAAATAAATCAAAATACTTTGCATATATGCTGTTAGAAAATCTTACAAACTATTTTTATGTAACATCTTTTTTCAATTTTAACCCGAAAAAGAGTTATTTTTCAATTTTAACCGGAAAAAGGGTTATTTTTCAATTTTAACCCGAAAAAGAGTTATTTTGCAATTTTTTTAGAATATTTTGATTTTTTCAATTTTTTATTATTATTTTTTATTATTTATTGTTGTTTTTTCAATTTTTAGTTAGTAACCTATAATATTGTGTCTAATTTTAAGTGTCATTAAAATCAAATGTTTTTAACTTAATAATTTTAACATTTCTTAATTTAAAACGAAACATCTTCTATTATATTAAGTTAACAAATTTCGAAAAACGACACCGACCCCGTGACCTCGACACCGTCCTTGAAAAATCTATTTTCAATTATTTTCAAATAAATCAAAATACTTTGCATATATGCTGTTAGAAAATCTTACAAACTATTTTTATGTAACATCTTTTTTCAATTTTAACCCGAAAAAGAGTTATTTTGCAATTTTTAAAAAATTTTTTGATTTTTTCAATTTTTTATTATTATTTTTTATTATTTATTGTTGTTTTTTCAATTTTTAGTTAGTTATCTATAATATTGTGTCTAATTTTAAGTGTCATTAAAATCAAATGTTATTAACTTAATAATTTTAACATTTCTTAATTTAAAACGAAACATCTTCTATTATATTAAGTTAACAAATTTCGAAAAACGACACCGACCCCGTGACCTCGACACCGTCCTTGAAAAATCTATTTTCAATTATTTTCAAATAAATCAAAATACTTTGCATATATGCTGTTAGAAAATCTTACAAACTATTTTTATGTAACATCTTTTTTCAATTTTAACCCGAAAAAGAGTTATTTTGCAATTTTTAAAAAATTTTTTGATTTTTTCAATTTTTTATTATTATTTTTTATTATTTATTGTTGTTTTTTCAATTTTTAGTTAGTTATCTATAATATTGTGTCTAATTTTAAGTGTCATTAAAATCAAATGTTATTAACTTAATAATTTTAACATTTCTTAATTTAAAACGAAACATCTTCTATTATATTAAGTTAACAAATTTCGAAAAACGACACCGACCCCGTGACCTCGACACCGTCCTTGAAAAATCTATTTTCAATTATTTTCAAATAAATTAAAATACTTTGCATATATGCTGTTAGAAAATCTTACAAACTTTTTTTATGTAACATCTTTTTTCAATTTTAACCCGAAAAAGGGTTATTTTTCAATTTTAACCGGAAAAAGGGTTATTTCTCAATTTTAACCCGAAAAAGAGTTATTTTGCAATTTTTTTAGAATATTTTGATTTTTTCAATTTTTTATTATTATTTTTTATTATTTATTGTTGTTTTTTCAATTTTTAGTTAGTAACATATAATATTGTGTCTAATTTTAAGTGTCATTAAAATCAAATGTTTTTAACTTAATAATTTTAACATTTCTTAATTTAAAACGAAACATCTTCTATTATATTAAGTTAACAAATTTCGAAAAACGACACCGACCCCGTGACCTCGACACCGTCCTTGAAAAATCTATTTTCAATTATTTTCAAATAAATCAAAATACTTTGCATATATGCTGTTAGAAAATCTTACAAACTATTTTTATGTAACATCTTTTTTCAATTTTAACCCGAAAAAGAGTTATTTTGCAATTTTTAAAAAATTTTTTGATTTTTTCAATTTTTTATTATTATTTTTTATTATTTATTGTTGTTTTTTCAATTTTTAGTTAGTAACCTATAATATTGTGTCTAATTTTAAGTGTCATTAAAATCAAATGTTATTAACTTAATAATTTTAACATTTCTTAATTTAAAACGAAACATCTTCTATTATATTAAGTTAACAAATTTCGAAAAACGACACCGACCCCGTGACCTCGACACCGTCCTTGAAAAATCTATTTTCAATTATTTTCAAATAAATCAAAATACTTTGCATATATGCTGTTAGAAAATCTTACAAACTTTTTTTATGTAACATCTTTTTTCAATTTTAACCCGAAAAAGGGTTATTTTTCAATTTTAACCCGAAAAAGGGTTATTTTTCAATTTTAACCCGAAAAAGAGTTATTTTGCAATTTTTTTAGAATTTTTTGATTTTTTCAATTTTTTATTATTATTTTTTATTATTTATTGTTGTTTTTTCAATTTTTAGTTAGTAACCTATAATATTGTGTCTAATTTTAAGTGTCATTAAAATCAAATGTTTTTAACTTAATAATTTTAACATTTCTTAATTTAAAACGAAACATCTTCTATTATATTAAGTTAACAAATTTCGAAAAACGACACCGACCCCGTGACCTCGACACCGTCCTTGAAAAATCTATTTTCAATTATTTTCAAATAAATCAAAATACTTTGCATATATGCTGTTAGAAAATCTTACAAACTATTTTTATGTAACATCTTTTTTCAATTTTAACCCGAAAAAGAGTTATTTTGCAATTTTTAAAAAATTTTTTGATTTTTTCAATTTTTTATTATTATTTTTTATTATTTATTGTTGTTTTTTCAATTTTTAGTTAGTAACCTATAATATTGTGTCTAATTTTAAGTGTCATTAAAATCAAATGTTATTAACTTAATAATTTTAACATTTCTTAATTTAAAACGAAACATCTTCTATTATATTAAGTTAACAAATTTCGAAAAACGACACCGACCCCGTGACCTCGACACCGTCCTTGAAAAATCTATTTTCAATTATTTTCAAATAAATCAAAATACTTTGCATATATGCTGTTAGAAAATCTTACAAACTTTTTTTATGTAACATCTTTTTTCAATTTTAACCCGAAAAAGGGTTATTTTTCAATTTTAACCCGAAAAAGGGTTATTTTTCAATTTTAACCCGAAAAAGAGTTATTTTGCAATTTTTTTAGAATTTTTTGATTTTTTCAATTTTTTATTATTATTTTTTATTATTTATTGTTGTTTTTTCAATTTTTAGTTAGTAACCTATAATATTGTGTCTAATTTTAAGTGTCATTAAAATCAAATGTTTTTAACTTAATAATTTTAACATTTCTTAATTTAAAACGAAACATCTTCTATTATATTAAGTTAACAAATTTCGAAAAACGACACCGACCCCGTGACCTCGACACCGTCCTTGAAAAATCTATTTTCAATTATTTTCAAATAAATCAAAATACTTTGCATATATGCTGTTAGAAAATCTTACAAACTATTTTTATGTAACATCTTTTTTCAATTTTAACCCGAAAAAGAGTTATTTTGCAATTTTTAAAAATTTTTTTGATTTTTTCAATTTTTTATTATTATTTTTTATTATTTATTGTTGTTTTTTCAATTTTTAGTTAGTAACCTATAATATTGTGTCTAATTTTAAGTGTCATTAAAATCAAATGTTATTAACTTAATAATTTTAACATTTCTTAATTTAAAACGAAACATCTTCTATTATATTAAGTTAACAAATTTCGAAAAACGACACCGACCCCGTGACCTCGACACCGTCCTTGAAAAATCTATTTTCAATTATTTTCAAATAAATCAAAATACTTTGCATATATGCTGTTAGAAAATCTTACAAACTTTTTTTATGTAACATCTTTTTTCAATTTTAACCCGAAAAAGGGTTATTTTTCAATTTTAACCCGAAAAAGGGTTATTTTTCAATTTTAACCCGAAAAAGAGTTATTTTGCAATTTTTTTAGAATTTTTTGATTTTTTCAATTTTTTATTATTATTTTTTATTATTTATTGTTGTTTTTTCAATTTTTAGTTAGTAACCTATAATATTGTGTCTAATTTTAAGTGTCATTAAAATCAAATGTTTTTAACTTAATGATTTTAACATTTCTTAATTTAAAACGAAACATCTTCTATTATATTAAGTTAACAAATTTCGAAAAACGACACCGACCCCGTGACCTCGACACCGTCCTTGAAAAATCTATTTTCAATTATTTTCAAATAAATCAAAATACTTTGCATATATGCTGTTAGAAAATCTTACAAACTATTTTTATGTAACATCTTTTTTCAATTTTAACCCGAAAAAGAGTTATTTTGCAATTTTTAAAAAATTTTTTGATTTTTTCAATTTTTTATTATTATTTTTTATTATTTATTGTTGTTTTGTCAATTTTTAGTTAGTAACCTATAATATTGTGTCTAATTTTAAGTGTCATTAAAATCAAATGTTTTTAACTTAATAATTTTAACATTTCTTAATTTAAAACGAAACATCTTCTATTATATTAAGTTAACAAATTTCGAAAAACGACACCGACCCCGTGACCTCGACACCGTCCTTGAAAAATCTATTTTCAATTATTTTCAAATAAATCAAAATACTTTGCATATATGCTGTTAGAAAATCTTACAAACTATTTTTATGTAACATCTTTTTTCAATTTTAACCCGAAAAAGAGTTATTTTGCAATTTTTAAAAAATTTTTTGATTTTTTCAATTTTTTATTATTATTTTTTATTATTTATTGTTGTTTTGTCAATTTTTAGTTAGTAACCTATAATATTGTGTCTAATTTTAAGTGTCATTAAAATCAAATGTTATTAACTTAATAATTTTAACATTTCTTAATTTAAAACGAAACATCTTCTATTATATTAAGTTAACAAATTTCGAAAAACGACACCGACCCCGTGACCTCGACACCGTCCTTGAAAAATCTATTTTCAATTATTTTCAAATAAATCAAAATACTTTGCATATATGCTGTTAGAAAATCTTACAAACTTTTTTTATGTAACATCTTTTTTCAATTTTAACCCGAAAAAGGGTTATTTTTTAATTTTAACCTGAAAAAGGGTTATTTTTCAATTTTAACCCGAAAAAGGGTTATTTTGCAATTTTTTAAGAATTTTTTGATTTTTTCAATTTTTTATTATTATTTTTTATTATTTATTGTTGTTTTTTTAATTTTTAGTTAGTAACCTTTAATATTGTTTCTAATTTTAAGTGTCATTAAAATCAAATGTTTTTAGCTTAATAATTTTAATATTTCTTAATTTAAAACGAAACATCTTCTATTATATTAAGTTAACAAATTTCGAAAAACGACACCGACCCCGTGACCTCGACACCGTCCTTGAAAAATCTATTTTCAATTATTTTCAAATACACTACCGTCCGAAATTGTGCGAACTCTGCTTTTTCAACAACTATAAAACTGTTCAAATCTTCAAAAATATTAAAACTTAAATTTTGTCCTCTTTATTTTATTAAAGTTAATAAAATTCTGAAAGAAATGACACCTTGACAAAGAGAATATGTTAATTTTTCAATTAGATATCTAAGAAAAACCCAATTTTCAATGTTTTTACTATTTTTTTTATTTCTCTGGCAAAAATTAATATTTTTAAACGTTCTTAGGCTCATTGAAATCGTATTTTGTTATGCAATTCAAATTATATAAAACAATTCATGTACACATTCTTCCCTAGCGTATGCAAACCGTGAAAGTTGGCTCATAAAATGTCAAAAAATTTAATTTTAATTCTACAATAAAATATAATGTTTAAAAATCAAGTAAATATATCATTCTAAACTTCTCTGATTTATGTAAGTAAATTTAAGATTTATACATTTTACTGATCATTTTTTGTCATATAAATATTAATCACAATTTTTTGACATTTTATGAGCCAACTTTCACGGTTTGCATACGCTAGGGAAGAATGTGTACATGAATTGTTTTATATAATTTGAATTGCATAACAAAATACGATTTCAATGAGCCTAAGAACGTTTAAAAATATTAATTTTTGCCAGAGAAATAAAAAAAATAGTAAAAACATTGAAAATTGGGTTTTTCTTAGATATCTAATTGAAAAATTAACATATTCTCTTTGTCAAGGTGTAATTTCTTTCCGAATTTTATTAGCTTTAATGAAATAAAGAGGAAAAAATTTTAGTTTTAATATTTTTGAAGATTTGAACAGTTTTATAGTTGTTGAAAAAGCAGAGTTCGCACAATTTCGGACGGTAGTGTAAATCAAAATACATTGCATATATGCTGTTAGAAAATCTTACAAACTTTTTTTATGTAACATCTTTTTTCAATTTTAACCCGAAAAAGGGTTATTTTTCAATTTTAACCCGAAAAAGGGTTATTTTTCAATTTTAACCCGAAAAAGAGTTATTTTGCAATTTTTTTAGAATTTTTTGATTTTTTCAATTTTTTATTATTATTTTTTATTATTTATTGTTGTTTTTTCAATTTTTAGTTAGTAACCTATAATATTGTGTCTAATTTTAAGTGTCATTAAAATCAAATGTTTTTAACTTAATAATTTTAACATTTCTTAATTTAAAACGAAACATCTTCTATTATATTAAGTTAACAAATTTCGAAAAACGACACCGACCCCGTGACCTCGACACCGTCCTTGAAAAATCTATTTTCAATTATTTTCAAATAAATCAAAATACTTTGCATATATGCTGTTAGAAAATCTTACAAACTATTTTTATGTAACATCTTTTTTCAATTTTAACCCGAAAAAGAGTTATTTTGCAATTTTTAAAAAATTTTTTGATTTTTTCAATTTTTTATTATTATTTTTTATTATTTATTGTTGTTTTGTCAATTTTTAGTTAGTAACCTATAATATTGTGTCTAATTTTAAGTGTCATTAAAATCAAATGTTATTAACTTAATAATTTTAACATTTCTTAATTTAAAACGAAACATCTTCTATTATATTAAGTTAACAAATTTCGAAAAACGACACCGACCCCGTGACCTCGACACCGTCCTTGAAAAATCTATTTTCAATTATTTTCAAATAAATCAAAATACTTTGCATATATGCTGTTAGAAAATCTTACAAACTTTTTTTATGTAACATCTTTTTTCAATTTTAACCCGAAAAAGGGTTATTTTTCAATTTTAACCCGAAAAAGGGTTATTTTTCAATTTTAACCCGAAAAAGAGTTATTTTGCAATTTTTTTAGAATTTTTTGATTTTTTCAATTTTTTATTATTATTTTTTATTATTTATTGTTGTTTTTTCAATTTTTAGTTAGTAACCTATAATATTGTGTCTAATTTTAAGTGTCATTAAAATCAAATGTTTTTAACTTAATAATTTTAACATTTCTTAATTTAAAGCGAAACATCTTCTATTATATTAAGTTAACAAATTTCGAAAAACGACACCGACCCCGTGACCTCGACACCGTCCTTGAAAAATCTATTTTCAATTATTTTCAAATAAATCAAAATACTTTGCATATATGCTGTTAGAAAATCTTACAAACTATTTTTATGTAACATCTTTTTTCAATTTTAACCCGAAAAAGAGTTGTTTTGCAATTTTTAAAAAATTTCTTGATTTTTTCAATTTTTTATTATTATTTTTTATTATTTATTGTTGTTTTGTCAATTTTTAGTTAGTAACCTATAATATTGTGTCTAATTTTAAGTGTCATTAAAATCAAATGTTTTTAACTTAATAATTTTAACATTTCTTAATTTAAAACGAAACATCTTCTATTATATTAAGTTAACAAATTTCGAAAAACGACACCGACCCCGTGACCTCGACACCGTCCTTGAAAAATCTATTTTCAATTATTTTCAAATAAATCAAAATACTTTGCATATATGCTGTTAGAAAATCTTACAAACTATTTTTATGTAACATCTTTTTTCAATTTTAACCCGAAAAAGAGTTATTTTGCAATTTTTAAAAAATTTTTTGATTTTTTCAATTTTTTATTATTATTTTTTATTATTTATTGTTGTTTTGTCAATTTTTAGTTAGTAACCTATAATATTGTGTCTAATTTTAAGTGTCATTAAAATCAAATGTTATTAACTTAATAATTTTAACATTTCTTAATTTAAAACGAAACATCTTCTATTATATTAAGTTAACAAATTTCGAAAAACGACACCGACCCCGTGACCTCGACACCGTCCTTGAAAAATCTATATTCAATTATTTTCAAATAAATCAAAATACTTTGCATATATGCTGTTAGAAAATCTTACAAACTTTTTTTATGTAACATCTTTTTTCAATTTTAACCCGAAAAAGGGTTATTTTTTAATTTTAACCTGAAAAAGGGTTATTTTTCAATTTTAACCCGAAAAAGGGTTATTTTGCAATTTTTTAAGAATTTTTTGATTTTTTCAATTTTTTATTATTATTTTTTATTATTTATTGTTGTTTTTTTAATTTTTAGTTAGTAACCTTTAATATTGTTTCTAATTTTAAGTGTCATTAAAATCAAATGTTTTTAGCTTAATAATTTTAATATTTCTTAATTTAAAACGAAACATCTTCTATTATATTAAGTTAACAAATTTCGAAAAACGACACCGACCCCGTGACCTCGACACCGTCCTTGAAAAATCTATTTTCAATTATTTTCAAATACACTACCGTCCGAAATTGTGCGAACTCTGCTTTTTCAACAACTATAAAACTGTTCAAATCTTCAAAAATATTAAAACTTAAATTTTGTCCTCTTTATTTTATTAAAGTTAATAAAATTCTGAAAGAAATGACACCTTGACAAAGAGAATATGTTAATTTTTCAATTAGATATCTAAGAAAAACCCAATTTTCAATGTTTTTACTATTTTTTTTATTTCTCTGGCAAAAATTAATATTTTTAAACGTTCTTAGGCTCATTGAAATCGTATTTTGTTATGCAATTCAAATTATATAAAACAATTCATGTACACATTCTTCCCTAGCGTATGCAAACCGTGAAAGTTGGCTCATAAAATGTCAAAAAATTTAATTTTAATTCTACAATAAAATATAATGTTTAAAAATCAAGTAAATATATCATTCTAAACTTCTCTGATTTATGTAAGTAAATTTAAGATTTATACATTTTACTGATCATTTTTTGTCATATAAATATTAATCACAATTTTTTGACATTTTATGAGCCAACTTTCACGGTTTGCATACGCTAGGGAAGAATGTGTACATGAATTGTTTTATATAATTTGAATTGCATAACAAAATACGATTTCAATGAGCCTAAGAACGTTTAAAAATATTAATTTTTGCCAGAGAAATAAAAAAAATAGTAAAAACATTGAAAATTGGGTTTTTCTTAGATATCTAATTGAAAAATTAACATATTCTCTTTGTCAAGGTGTAATTTCTTTCCGAATTTTATTAGCTTTAATGAAATAAAGAGGAAAAAATTTTAGTTTTAATATTTTTGAAGATTTGAACAGTTTTATAGTTGTTGAAAAAGCAGAGTTCGCACAATTTCGGACGGTAGTGTAAATCAAAATACATTGCATATATGCTGTTAGAAAATCTTACAAACTTTTTTTATGTAACATCTTTATTCAATTTTAACCCGAAAAAGGGTTATTTTTCAATTTTAACCCGAAAAAGGGTTATTTTTCAATTTTAACCCGAAAAAGAGTTATTTTGCAATTTTTTTAGAATTTTTTGATTTTTTCAATTTTTTATTATTATTTTTTATTATTTATTGTTGTTTTTTCAATTTTTAGTTAGTAACCTATAATATTGTGTCTAATCTTAAGTGTCATTAAAATCAAATGTTTTTAACTTAATAATTTTAACATTTCTTAATTTAAAACGAAACATCTTCTATTATATTAAGTTAACAAATTTCGAAAAACGACACCGACCCCGTGACCTCGACACCGTCCTTGAAAAATCTATTTTTAATTATTTTCAAATAAATCAAAATACTTTGCATATATGCTGTTAGAAAATCTTACAAACTATTTTTATGTAACATCTTTTTTCAATTTTAACCCGAAAAAGAGTTATTTTGCAATTTTTAAAAAATTTTTTGATTTTTTCAATTTTTTATTATTATTTTTTATTATTTATTGTTGTTTTTTCAATTTTTAGTTAGTTATCTATAATATTGTGTCTAATTTTAAGTGTCATTAAAATCAAATGTTATTAACTTAATAATTTTAACATTTCTTAATTTAAAACGAAACATCTTCTATTATATTAAGTTAACAAATTTCGAAAAACGACACCGACCCCGTGACCTCGACACCGTCCTTGAAAAATCTATTTTCAATTATTTTCAAATAAATTAAAATACTTTGCATATATGCTGTTAGAAAATCTTACAAACTTTTTTTATGTAACATCTTTTTTCAATTTTAACCCGAAAAAGGGTTATTTTTCAATTTTAACCCGAAAAAGGGTTATTTTTCAATTTTAACCCGAAAAAGAGTTATTTTGCAATTTTTTTAGAATATTTTGATTTTTTCAATTTTTTATTATTATTTTTTATTATTTATTGTTGTTTTTTTAATTTTTAGTTAGTAACCTTTAATATTGTTTCTAATTTTAAGTGTCAATAAAATCAAATGTTTTTAGCTTAATAATTTTAATATTTCTTAATTTAAAACGAAACATCTTCTATTATATTAAGTTAACAAATTTCGAAAAACGACACCGACCCCGTGACCTCGACACCGTCCTTGAAAAATCTATTTTCAATTATTTTCAAATAAATCAAAATACTTTGCATATATGCTGTTAGAAAATCTTACAAACTATTTTTATGTAACATCTTTTTTCAATTTTAACCCGAAAAAGAGTTATTTTGCAATTTTTAAAAAATTTTTTGATTTTTTCAATTTTTTATTATTATTTTTTATTATTTATTGTTGTTTTTTCAATTTTTAGTTAGTTATCTATAATATTGTGTCTAATTTTAAGTGTCATTAAAATCAAATGTTATTAACTTAATAATTTTAACATTTCTTAATTTAAAACGAAACATCTTCTATTATATTAAGTTAACAAATTTCGAAAAACGACACCGACCCCGTGACCTCGACACCGTCCTTGAAAAATCTATTTTCAATTATTTTCAAATAAATCAAAATACTTTGCATATATGCTGTTAGAAAATCTTACAAACTATTTTTATGTAACATCTTTTTTCAATTTTATCCCGAAAAAGGGTTATTTTGCAATTTTTAAAATTTTTTTTGATTTTTTCAATTTTTTATTATTATTTTTTATTATTTATTGTTGTTTTTTCAATTTTTAGTTAGTAACCTATAATATTGTGTCTAATTTTAAGTGTCATTAAAATCAAATGTTATTAACTTAATAATTTTAACATTTCTTAATTTAAAACGAAACATCTACTATTATATTAAGTTAACAAATTTCGAAAAACGACACCGACCCCGTGACCTCGACACCGTCCTTGAAAAATCTATTTTCAATTATTTTCAAATAAATCAAAATACTTTGCATATATGCTGTTAGAAAATCTTACAAACTTTTTTTATGTAACATCTTTTTTCAATTTTAACCCGAAAAAGGGTTATTTTTTAATTTTAACCTGAAAAAGGGTTATTTTTCAATTTTAACCCGAAAAAGGGTTATTTTGCAATTTTTTAAGAATTTTTTGATTTTTTCAATTTTTTATTATTATTTTTTATTATTTATTGTTGTTTTTTTAATTTTTAGTTAGTAACCTTTAATATTGTTTCTAATTTTAAGTGTCAATAAAATCAAATGTTTTTAGCTTAATAATTTTAATATTTCTTAATTTAAAACGAAACATCTTCTATTATATTAAGTTAACAAATTTCGAAAAACGACACCGACCCCGTGACCTCGACACCGTCCTTGAAAAATCTATTTTCAATTATTTTCAAATAAATCAAAATACTTTGCATATATGCTGTTAGAAAATCTTACAAACTATTTTTATGTAACATCTTTTTTCAATTTTAACCCGAAAAAGGGTTATTTTTCAATTTTAACCCGAAAAAGGGTTGTTTTTCAATTTTAACCCGAAAAAGAGTTATTTTGCAATTTTTTTAGAATTTTTTGATTTTTTCAATTTTTTATTATTATTTTTTATTATTTATTGTTGTTTTTTCAATTTTTAGTTAGTAACCTATAATATTGTGTCTAATCTTAAGTGTCATTAAAATCAAATGTTTTTAACTTAATAATTTTAACATTTCTTAATTTAAAACGAAACATCTTCTATTATATTAAGTTAACAAATTTCGAAAAACGACACCGACCCCGTGACCTCGACACCGTCCTTGAAAAATCTATTTTCAATTATTTTCAAATAAATCAAAATACATTGCATATATGCTGTTAGAAAATCTTACAAACTATTTTTATGTAACATCTTTTTTCAATTTTAACCCGAAAAAGGGTTATTTTGCAATTTTTTAAGAATTTTTTGATTTTTTCAATTTTTTATTATTATTTTTTATTATTTATTGTTGTTTTTTCAATTTTTAGTTAGTAACCTATAATATTGTGTGTAATTTTAAGTGTCATTAAAATCAAATGTTTTTAACTTAATAATTTTAACATTTCTTAATTTAAAACGAAACATCTTCTATTATATTAAGTTAACAAATTTCGAAAAACGACACCGACCCCGTGACCTCGACACCGTCCTTGAAAAATCTATTTTCAATTATTTTCAAATAAATCAAAATACTTTGCATATATGCTGTTAGAAAATCTTACAAACTATTTTTATGTAACATCTTTTTTCAATTTTATCCCAAAAAAGGGTTATTTTGCAATTTTTAAAATTTTTTTTGATTTTTTCAATTTTTTATTATTATTTTTTATTATTTATTGTTGTTTTTTCAATTTTTAGTTAGTAACCTATAATATTGTGTCTAATTTTAAGTGTCATTAAAATCAAATGTTATTAACTTAATAATTTTAACATTTCTTAATTTAAAACGAAACATCTTCTATTATATTAAGTTAACAAATTTCGAAAAACGACACCGACCCCGTGACCTCGACACCGTCCTTGAAAAATCTATTTTCAATTATTTTCAAATAAATCAAAATACTTTGCATATATGCTGTTAGAAAATCTTACAAACTTTTTTTATGTAACATCTTTTTTCAATTTTAACCCGAAAAAGGGTTATTTTTTAATTTTAACCTGAAAAAGGGTTATTTTTCAATTTTAACCCGAAAAAGGGTTATTTTGCAATTTTTTAAGAATTTTTTGATTTTTTCAATTTTTTATTATTATTTTTTATTATTTATTGTTGTTTTTTTAATTTTTAGTTAGTAACCTTTAATATTGTTTCTAATTTTAAGTGTCAATAAAATCAAATGTTTTTAGCTTAATAATTTTAATATTTCTTAATTTAAAACGAAACATCTTCTATTATATTAAGTTAACAAATTTCGAAAAACGACACCGACCCCGTGACCTCGACACCGTCCTTGAAAAATCTATTTTCAATTATTTTCAAATAAATCAAAATACTTTGCATATATGCTGTTAGAAAATCTTACAAACTATTTTTATGTAACATCTTTTTTCAATTTTAACCCGAAAAAGGGTTATTTTTCAATTTTAACCCGAAAAAGGGTTGTTTTTCAATTTTAACCCGAAAAAGAGTTATTTTGCAATTTTTTTAGAATTTTTTGATTTTTTCAATTTTTTATTATTATTTTTTATTATTTATTGTTGTTTTTTCAATTTTTAGTTAGTAACCTATAATATTGTGTCTAATTTTAAGTGTCATTAAAATCAAATGTTTTTAGCTTAATAATTTTAATATTTCTTAATTTAAAACGAAACATCTTCTATTATATTAAGTTAACAAATTTCGAAAAACGACACCGACCCCGTGACCTCGACACCGTCCTTGAAAAATCTATTTTCAATTATTTTCAAATACACTACCGTCCGAAATTGTGCGAACTCTGCTTTTTCAACAACTATAAAACTGTTCAAATCTTCAAAAATATTAAAACTTAAATTTTGTCCTCTTTATTTTGTTAAAGTTAATAAAATTCTGAAAGAAATGACACCTTGACAAAGAGAATATGTTAATTTTTCAATTAGATATCTAAGAAAAACCCAATTTTCAATGTTTTTACTATTTTTTTTATTTCTCTGGCAAAAATTAATATTTTTAAACGTTCTTAGGCTCATTGAAATCGTATTTTGTTATGCAATTCAAATTATATAAAACAATTCATGTACACATTCTTCCCTAGCGTATGCAAACCGTGAAAGTTGGCTCATAAAATGTCAAAAAATTTAATTTTAATTCTACAATAAAATATAATGTTTAAAAATCAAGTAAATATATCATTCTAAACTTCTCTGATTTATGTAAGTAAATTTAAGATTTATACATTTTACTGATCATTTTTTGTCATATAAATATTAATCACAATTTTTTGACATTTTATGAGCCAACTTTCACGGTTTGCATACGCTAGGGAAGAATGTGTACATGAATTGTTTTATATAATTTGAATTGCATAACAAAATACGATTTCAATGAGCCTAAGAACGTTTAAAAATATTAATTTTTGCCAGAGAAATAAAAAAAATAGTAAAAACATTGAAAATTGGGTTTTTCTTAGATATCTAATTGAAAAATTAACATATTCTCTTTGTCAAGGTGTAATTTCTTTCCGAATTTTATTAACTTTAATAAAATAAAGAGGAAAAAATTTTAGTTTTAATATTTTTGAAGATTTGAACAGTTTTATAGTTGTTGAAAAAGCAGAGTTCGCACAATTTCGGACGGTAGTGTAAATCAAAATACATTGCATATATGCTGTTAGAAAATCTTACAAACTATTTTTATGTAACATCTTTTTTCAATTTTAACCCGAAAAAGGGTTATTTTGCAATTTTTTAAGAATTTTTTGATTTTTTCAATTTTTTATTATTATTTTTTATTATTTATTGTTGTTTTTTCAATTTTTAGTTAGTAACCTATAATATTGTGTGTAATTTTAAGTGTCATTAAAATCAAATGTTTTTAACTTAATAATTTTAACATTTCTTAATTTAAAACGAAACATCTTCTATTATATTAAGTTAACAAATTTCGAAAAACGACACCGACCCCGTGACCTCGACACCGTCCTTGAAAAATCTATTTTCAATTATTTTCAAATAAATCAAAATACTTTGCATATATGCTGTTAGAAAATCTTACAAACTATTTTTATGTAACATCTTTTTTCAATTTTATCCCGAAAAAGGGTTATTTTGCAATTTTTAAAATTTTTTTTGATTTTTTCAATTTTTTATTATTATTTTTTATTATTTATTGTTGTTTTTTCAATTTTTAGTTAGTAACCTATAATATTGTGTCTAATTTTAAGTGTCATTAAAATCAAATGTTATTAACTTAATAATTTTAACATTTCTTAATTTAAAACGAAACATCTTCTATTATATTAAGTTAACAAATTTCGAAAAACGACACCGACCCCGTGACCTCGACACCGTCCTTGAAAAATCTATTTTCAATTATTTTCAAATAAATCAAAATACTTTGCATATATGCTGTTAGAAAATCTTACAAACTTTTTTTATGTAACATCTTTTTTCAATTTTAACCCGAAAAAGGGTTATTTTTTAATTTTAACCTGAAAAAGGGTTATTTTTCAATTTTAACCCGAAAAAGGGTTATTTTGCAATTTTTTAAGAATTTTTTGATTTTTTCAATTTTTTATTATTATTTTTTATTATTTATTGTTGTTTTTTTAATTTTTAGTTAGTAACCTTTAATATTGTTTCTAATTTTAAGTGTCAATAAAATCAAATGTTTTTAGCTTAATAATTTTAATATTTCTTAATTTAAAACGAAACATCTTCTATTATATTAAGTTAACAAATTTCGAAAAACGACACCGACCCCGTGACCTCGACACCGTCCTTGAAAAATCTATTTTCAATTATTTTCAAATAAATCAAAATACTTTGCATATATGCTGTTAGAAAATCTTACAAACTATTTTTATGTAACATCTTTTTTCAATTTTAACCCGAAAAAGGGTTATTTTTCAATTTTAACCCGAAAAAGGGTTATTTTTCAATTTTAACCCGAAAAAGAGTTATTTTGCAATTTTTTTAGAATTTTTTGATTTTTTCAATTTTTTATTATTATTTTTTATTATTTATTGTTGTTTTTTCAATTTTTAGTTAGTAACCTATAATATTGTGTCTAATTTTAAGTGTCATTAAAATCAAATGTTTTTAGCTTAATAATTTTAATATTTCTTAATTTAAAACGAAACATCTTCTATTATATTAAGTTAACAAATTTCGAAAAACGACACCGACCCCGTGACCTCGACACCGTCCTTGAAAAATCTATTTTCAATTATTTTCAAATACACTACCGTCCGAAATTGTGCGAACTCTGCTTTTTCAACAACTATAAAACTGTTCAAATCTTCAAAAATATTAAAACTTAAATTTTGTCCTCTTTATTTTGTTAAAGTTAATAAAATTCTGAAAGAAATGACACCTTGACAAAGAGAATATGTTAATTTTTCAATTAGATATCTAAGAAAAACCCAATTTTCAATGTTTTTACTATTTTTTTTATTTCTCTGGCAAAAATTAATATTTTTAAACGTTCTTAGGCTCATTGAAATCGTATTTTGTTATGCAATTCAAATTATATAAAACAATTCATGTACACATTCTTCCCTAGCGTATGCAAACCGTGAAAGTTGGCTCATAAAATGTCAAAAAATTTAATTTTAATTCTACAATAAAATATAATGTTTAAAAATCAAGTAAATATATCATTCTAAACTTCTCTGATTTATGTAAGTAAATTTAAGATTTATACATTTTACTGATCATTTTTTGTCATATAAATATTAATCACAATTTTTTGACATTTTATGAGCCAACTTTCACGGTTTGCATACGCTAGGGAAGAATGTGTACATGAATTGTTTTATATAATTTGAATTGCATAACAAAATACGATTTCAATGAGCCTAAGAACGTTTAAAAATATTAATTTTTGCCAGAGAAATAAAAAAAATAGTAAAAACATTGAAAATTGGGTTTTTCTTAGATATCTAATTGAAAAATTAACATATTCTCTTTGTCAAGGTGTAATTTCTTTCCGAATTTTATTAACTTTAATAAAATAAAGAGGAAAAAATTTTAGTTTTAATATTTTTGAAGATTTGAACAGTTTTATAGTTGTTGAAAAAGCAGAGTTCGCACAATTTCGGACGGTAGTGTAAATCAAAATACATTGCATATATGCTGTTAGAAAATCTTACAAACTATTTTTATGTAACATCTTTTTTCAATTTTAACCCGAAAAAGGGTTATTTTGCAATTTTTTAAGAATTTTTTGATTTTTTCAATTTTTTATTATTATTTTTTATTATTTATTGCTGTTTTTTCAATTTTTAGTTAGTAACCTATAATATTGTGTGTAATTTTAAGTGTCATTAAAATCAAATGTTTTTAACTTAATAATTTTAACATTTCTTAATTTAAAACGAAACATCTTCTATTATATTAAGTTAACAAATTTCGAAAAACGACACCGACCCCGTGACCTCGACACCGTCCTTGAAAAATCTATTTTCAATTATTTTCAAATAAATCAAAATACTTTGCATATATGCTGTTAGAAAATCTTACAAACTATTTTTATGTAACATCTTTTTTCAATTTTAACCCGAAAAAGGGTTATTTTTTAATTTTAACCTGAAAAAGGGTTATTTTTCAATTTTAACCCGAAAAAGGGTTATTTTGCAATTTTTTAAGAATTTTTTGATTTTTTCAATTTTTTATTATTATTTTTTATTATTTATTGTTGTTTTTTTAATTTTTAGTTAGTAACCTTTAATATTGTTTCTAATTTTAAGTGTCAATAAAATCAAATGTTTTTAGCTTAATAATTTTAATATTTCTTAATTTAAAACGAAACATCTTCTATTATATTAAGTTAACAAATTTCGAAAAACGACACCGACCCCGTGACCTCGACACCGTCCTTGAAAAATCTATTTTCAATTATTTTCAAATAAATCAAAATACTTTGCATATATGCTGTTAGAAAATCTTACAAACTATTTTTATGTAACATCTTTTTTCAATTTTAACCCGAAAAAGGGTTATTTTTCAATTTTTAAAAAATTTTTTGATTTTTTCAATTTTTTATTATTATTTTTTATTATTTATTGTTGTTTTTTCAATTTTTAGTTAGTAACCTATAATATTGTGTCTAATTTTAAGTGTCATTAAAATCAAATGTTATTAACTTAATAATTTTAACATTTCTTAATTTAAAACGAAACATCTTCTATTATATTAAGTTAACAAATTTCGAAAAACGACACCGTCCCCGTGTCCTCGACACCGTCCTTGAAAAATCTATTTTTAATTATTTTCAAATAAATCAAAATACTTTGCATATATGCTGTTAGAAAATCTTACAAACTTTTTTTATGTAACATCTTTTTTCAATTTTAACCCGAAAAAGGGTTATTTTTTAATTTTAACCTGAAAAAGGGTTATTTTTCAATTTTAACCCGAAAAAGAGTTATTTTGCAATTTTTTTAGAATTTTTTAATTTTTTCAATTTTTTATTATTATTTTTTATTATTTATTGTTGTTTTTTTAATTTTTAGTTAGTAACCTATAATATTGTGTCTAATTTTAAGTGTCATTAAAATCAAATGTTTTTAACTTAATAATTTTAACATTTCTTAATTTAAAACGAAACATCTTCTATTATATTAAGTTAACAAATTTCGAAAAACGACACCGACCCCGTGACCTCGACACCGTCCTTGAAAAATCTATTTTCAATTATTTTCAAATACACTACCGTCCGAAATTGTGCGAACTCTGCTTTTTCAACAACTATAAAACTGTTCAAATCTTCAAAAATATTAAAACTTAAATTTTGTCCTCTTTATTTTGTTAAAGTTAATAAAATTCTGAAAGAAATGACACCTTGACAAAGAGAATATGTTAATTTTTCAATTAGATATCTAAGAAAAACCCAATTTTCAATGTTTTTACTATTTTTTTTATTTCTCTGGCAAAAATTAATATTTTTAAACGTTCTTAGGCTCATTGAAATCGTATTTTGTTATGCAATTCAAATTATATAAAACAATTCATGTACACATTCTTCCCTAGCGTATGCAAACCGTGAAAGTTGGCTCATAAAATGTCAAAAAATTTAATTTTAATTCTACAATAAAATATAATGTTTAAAAATCAAGTAAATATATCATTCTAAACTTCTCTGATTTATGTAAGTAAATTTAAGATTTATACATTTTACTGATCATTTTTTGTCATATAAATATTAATCACAATTTTTTGACATTTTATGAGCCAACTTTCACGGTTTGCATACGCTAGGGAAGAATGTGTACATGAATTGTTTTATATAATTTGAATTGCATAACAAAATACGATTTCAATGAGCCTAAGAACGTTTAAAAATATTAATTTTTGCCAGAGAAATAAAAAAAATAGTAAAAACATTGAAAATTGGGTTTTTCTTAGATATCTAATTGAAAAATTAACATATTCTCTTTGTCAAGGTGTAATTTCTTTCCGAATTTTATTAACTTTAATAAAATAAAGAGGAAAAAATTTTAGTTTTAATATTTTTGAAGATTTGAACAGTTTTATAGTTGTTGAAAAAGCAGAGTTCGCACAATTTCGGACGGTAGTGTAAATCAAAATACATTGCATATATGCTGTTAGAAAATCTTACAAACTATTTTTATGTAACATCTTTTTTCAATTTTAACCCGAAAAAGGGTTATTTTGCAATTTTTTAAGAATTTTTTGATTTTTTCAATTTTTTATTATTATTTTTTATTATTTATTGTTGTTTTTTCAATTTTTAGTTAGTAACCTATAATATTGTGTGTAATTTTAAGTGTCATTAAAATCAAATGTTTTTAACTTAATAATTTTAACATTTCTTAATTTAAAACGAAACATCTTCTATTATATTAAGTTAACAAATTTCGAAAAACGACACCGACCCCGTGACCTCGACACCGTCCTTGAAAAATCTATTTTCAATTATTTTCAAATAAATCAAAATACTTTGCATATATGCTGTTAGAAAATCTTACAAACTATTTTTATGTAACATCTTTTTTCAATTTTAACCCGAAAAAGGGTTATTTTTTAATTTTAACCTGAAAAAGGGTTATTTTTCAATTTTAACCCGAAAAAGGGTTATTTTGCAATTTTTTAAGAATTTTTTGATTTTTTCAATTTTTTATTATTATTTTTTATTATTTATTGTTGTTTTTTTAATTTTTAGTTAGTAACCTTTAATATTGTTTCTAATTTTAAGTGTCAATAAAATCAAATGTTTTTAGCTTAATAATTTTAATATTTCTTAATTTAAAACGAAACATCTTCTATTATATTAAGTTAACAAATTTCGAAAAACGACACCGACCCCGTGACCTCGACACCGTCCTTGAAAAATCTATTTTCAATTATTTTCAAATAAATCAAAATACTTTGCATATATGCTGTTAGAAAATCTTACAAACTATTTTTATGTAACATCTTTTTTCAATTTTAACCCGAAAAAGGGTTATTTTTCAATTTTAACCCGAAAAAGGGTTGTTTTTCAATTTTAACCCGAAAAAGAGTTATTTTGCAATTTTTTTAGAATTTTTTGATTTTTTCAATTTTTTATTATTATTTTTTATTATTTATTGTTGTTTTTTCAATTTTTAGTTAGTAACCTATAATATTGTGTCTAATTTTAAGTGTCATTAAAATCAAATGTTTTTAACTTAATAATTTTAACATTTCTTAATTTAAAACGAAACATCTTCTATTATATTAAGTTAACAAATTTCGAAAAACGTCACCGACCCCGTGACCTCGACACCGTCCTTGAAAAATCTATTTTCAATTATTTTCAAATAAATCAAAATACTTTGCATATATGCTGTTAGAAAATCTTACAAACTATTTTTATGTAACATCTTTTTTCAATTTTAACCCGAAAAAGAGTTATTTTGCAATTTTTAAAAAATTTTTTGATTTTTTCAATTTTTTATTATTATTTTTTATTATTTATTGTTGTTTTTTCAATTTTTAGTTAGTAACCTATAATATTGTGTCTAATTTTAAGTGTCATTAAAATCAAATGTTATTAACTTAATAATTTTAACATTTCTTAATTTAAAACGAAACATCTTCTATTACATTAAGTTAACAAATTTCGAAAAACGACACCGACCCCGTGACCTCGACACCGTCCTTGAAAAATCTATTTTCAATTATTTTCAAATAAATCAAAATACTTTGCATATATGCTGTTAGAAAATCTTACAAACTTTTTTTATGTAACATCTTTTTTCAATTTTAACCCGAAAAAGGGTTATTTTTTAATTTTAACCTGAAAAAGGGTTATTTTTCAATTTTAACCCAAAAAAGGGTTATTTTGCAATTTTTTAAGAATTTTTTGATTTTTTCAATTTTTTATTATTATTTTTTATTATTTATTGTTGTTTTTTTAATTTTTAGTTAGTAACCTTTAATATTGTTTCTAATTTTAAGTGTCAATAAAATCAAATGTTTTTAGCTTAATAATTTTAATATTTCTTAATTTAAAACGAAACATCTTCTATTATATTAAGTTAACAAATTTCGAAAAACGACACCGACCCCGTGACCTCGACACCGTCCTTGAAAAATCTATTTTCAATTATTTTCAAATAAATCAAAATACTTTGCATATATGCTGTTAGAAAATCTTACAAACTATTTTTATGTAACATCTTTTTTCAATTTTAACCCGAAAAAGAGTTATTTTGCAATTTTTAAAAAATTTTTTGATTTTTTCCATTTTTTATTATTATTTTTTATTATTTATTGTTGTTTTGTCAATTTTTAGTTAGTAACCTATAATATTGTGTCTAATTTTAAGTGTCATTAAAATCAAATGTTATTAACTTAATAATTTTAACATTTCTTATTTTAAAACGAAACATCTTCTATTATATTAAGTTAACAAATTTCGAAAAACGACACCGACCCCGTGACCTCGACACCGTCCTTGAAAAATCTATTTTCAATTATTTTCAAATAAATCAAAATACTTTGCATATATGCTGTTAGAAAATCTTACAAACTTTTTTTATGTAACATCTTTTTTCAATTTTAACCCGAAAAAGGGTTATTTTTTAATTTTAACCTGAAAAAGGGTTATTTTTCAATTTTAACCCGAAAAAGGGTTATTTTGCAATTTTTTAAGAATTTTTTGATTTTTTCAATTTTTTATTATTATTTTTTATTATTTATTGTTGTTTTTTTAATTTTTAGTTAGTAACCTTTAATATTGTTTCTAATTTTAAGTGTCAATAAAATCAAATGTTTTTAGCTTAATAATTTTAATATTTCTTAATTTAAAACGAAACATCTTCTATTATATTAAGTTAACAAATTTCGAAAAACGACACCGACCCCGTGACCTCGACACCGTCCTTGAAAAATCTATTTTCAATTATTTTCAAATAAATCAAAATACTTTGCATATATGCTGTTAGAAAATCTTACAAACTATTTTTATGTAACATCTTTTTTCAATTTTAACCCGAAAAAGAGTTATTTTGCAATTTTTAAAAAATTTTTTGATTTTTTCAATTTTTTATTATTATTTTTTATTATTTATTGTTGTTTTTTTAATTTTTAGTTAGTAACCTTTAATATTGTTTCTAATTTTAAGTGTCAATAAAATCAAATGTTTTTAGCTTAATAATTTTAATATTTCTTAATTTAAAACGAAACATCTTCTATTATATTAAGTTAACAAATTTCGAAAAACGACACCGACCCCGTGACCTCGACACCGTCCTTGAAAAATCTATTTTCAATTATTTTCAAATAAATCAAAATACTTTGCATATATGCTGTTAGAAAATCTTACAAACTATTTTTATGTAACATCTTTTTTCAATTTTAACCCGAAAAAGGGTTATTTTTCAATTTTAACCCGAAAAAGGGTTGTTTTTCAATTTTAACCCGAAAAAGGGTTGTTTTTCAATTTTAACCCGAAAAAGAGTTATTTTGCAATTTTTTTAGAATTTTTTGATTTTTTCAATTTTTTATTATTATTTTTTATTATTTATTGTTGTTTTTTCAATTTTTAGTTAGTAACCTATAATATTGTGTCTAATTTTAAGTGTCATTAAAATCAAATGTTTTTAACTTAATAATTTTAACATTTCTTAATTTAAAACGAAACATCTTCTATTATATTAAGTTAACAAATTTCGAAAAACGTCACCGACCCCGTGACCTCGACACCGTCCTTGAAAAATCTATTTTCAATTATTTTCAAATAAATCAAAATACTTTGCATATATGCTGTTAGAAAATCTTACAAACTATTTTTATGTAACATCTTTTTTCAATTTTAACCCGAAAAAGAGTTATTTTGCAATTTTTAAAAAATTTTTTGATTTTTTCAATTTTTTATTATTATTTTTTATTATTTATTGTTGTTTTTTCAATTTTTAGTTAGTAACCTATAATATTGTGTCTAATTTTAAGTGTCATTAAAATCAAATGTTATTAACTTAATAATTTTAACATTTCTTAATTTAAAACGAAACATCTTCTATTACATTAAGTTAACAAATTTCGAAAAACGACACCGACCCCGTGACCTCGACACCGTCCTTGAAAAATCTATTTTCAATTATTTTCAAATAAATCAAAATACTTTGCATATATGCTGTTAGAAAATCTTACAAACTTTTTTTATGTAACATCTTTTTTCAATTTTAACCCGAAAAAGGGTTATTTTTTAATTTTAACCTGAAAAAGGGTTATTTTTCAATTTTAACCCAAAAAAGGGTTATTTTGCAATTTTTTAAGAATTTTTTGATTTTTTCAATTTTTTATTATTATTTTTTATTATTTATTGTTGTTTTTTTAATTTTTAGTTAGTAACCTTTAATATTGTTTCTAATTTTAAGTGTCAATAAAATCAAATGTTTTTAGCTTAATAATTTTAATATTTCTTAATTTAAAACGAAACATCTTCTATTATATTAAGTTAACAAATTTCGAAAAACGACACCGACCCCGTGACCTCGACACCGTCCTTGAAAAATCTATTTTCAATTATTTTCAAATAAATCAAAATACTTTGCATATATGCTGTTAGAAAATCTTACAAACTATTTTTATGTAACATCTTTTTTCAATTTTAACCCGAAAAAGAGTTATTTTGCAATTTTTAAAAAATTTTTTGATTTTTTCCATTTTTTATTATTATTTTTTATTATTTATTGTTGTTTTGTCAATTTTTAGTTAGTAACCTATAATATTGTGTCTAATTTTAAGTGTCATTAAAATCAAATGTTATTAACTTAATAATTTTAACATTTCTTATTTTAAAACGAAACATCTTCTATTATATTAAGTTAACAAATTTCGAAAAACGACACCGACCCCGTGACCTCGACACCGTCCTTGAAAAATCTATTTTCAATTATTTTCAAATAAATCAAAATACTTTGCATATATGCTGTTAGAAAATCTTACAAACTTTTTTTATGTAACATCTTTTTTCAATTTTAACCCGAAAAAGGGTTATTTTTTAATTTTAACCTGAAAAAGGGTTATTTTTCAATTTTAACCCGAAAAAGGGTTATTTTGCAATTTTTTAAGAATTTTTTGATTTTTTCAATTTTTTATTATTATTTTTTATTATTTATTGTTGTTTTTTTAATTTTTAGTTAGTAACCTTTAATATTGTTTCTAATTTTAAGTGTCAATAAAATCAAATGTTTTTAGCTTAATAATTTTAATATTTCTTAATTTAAAACGAAACATCTTCTATTATATTAAGTTAACAAATTTCGAAAAACGACACCGACCCCGTGACCTCGACACCGTCCTTGAAAAATCTATTTTCAATTATTTTCAAATAAATCAAAATACTTTGCATATATGCTGTTAGAAAATCTTACAAACTATTTTTATGTAACATCTTTTTTCAATTTTAACCCGAAAAAGAGTTATTTTGCAATTTTTAAAAAATTTTTTGATTTTTTCAATTTTTTATTATTATTTTTTATTATTTATTGTTGTTTTTTTAATTTTTAGTTAGTAACCTTTAATATTGTTTCTAATTTTAAGTGTCAATAAAATCAAATGTTTTTAGCTTAATAATTTTAATATTTCTTAATTTAAAACGAAACATCTTCTATTATATTAAGTTAACAAATTTCGAAAAACGACACCGACCCTGTGACCTCGACACCGTCCTTGAAAAATCTATTTTCAATTATTTTCAAATAAATTAAAATACTTTGCATATATGCTGTTAGAAAATCTTACAAACTTTTTTTATGTAACATCTTTTTTCAATTTTAACCCGAAAAAGGGTTATTTTTCAATTTTAACCCGAAAAAGGGTTATTTTTCAATTTTAACCCGAAAAAGAGTTATTTTGCAATTTTTTTAGAATATTTTGATTTTTTCAATTTTTTATTATTATTTTTTATTATTTATTGTTGTTTTTTCAATTTTTAGTTAGTAACCTATAATATTGTGTCTAATTTTAAGTGTCATTAAAATCAAATGTTTTTAACTTAATAATTTTAACATTTCTTAATTTAAAACGAAACATCTTCTATTATATTAAGTTAACAAATTTCGAAAAACGACACCGACCCCGTGACCTCGACACCGTCCTTGAAAAATCTATTTTCAATTATTTTCAAATAAATCAAAATACTTTGCATATATGCTGTTAGAAAATCTTACAAACTATTTTTATGTAACATCTTTTTTCAATTTTAACCCGAAAAAGAGTTATTTTGCAATTTTTAAAAAATTTTTTGATTTTTTCAATTTTTTATTATTATTTTTTATTATTTATTGTTGTTTTTTCAATTTTTAGTTAGTAACCTATAATATTGTGTCTAATTTTAAGTGTCATTAAAATCAAATGTTATTAACTTAATAATTTTAACATTTCTTAATTTAAAACGAAACATCTTCTATTATATTAAGTTAACAAATTTCGAAAAACGACACCGTCCCCGTGACCTCGACACCGTCCTTGAAAAATCTATTTTTAATTATTTTCAAATAAATCAAAATACTTTGCATATATGCTGTTAGAAAATCTTACAAACTTTTTTTATGTAACATCTTTTTTCAATTTTAACCCGAAAAAGGGTTATTTTTTAATTTTAACCTGAAAAAGGGTTATTTTTCAATTTTAACCCGAAAAAGAGTTATTTTGCAATTTTTTTAGAATTTTTTAATTTTTTCAATTTTTTATTATTATTTTTTATTATTTATTGTTGTTTTTTTAATTTTTAGTTAGTAACCTATAATATTGTGTCTAATTTTAAGTGTCATTAAAATCAAATGTTTTTAACTTAATAATTTTAACATTTCTTAATTTAAAACGAAACATCTTCTATTATATTAAGTTAACAAATTTCGAAAAACGACACCGACCCCGTGACCTCGACACCGTCCTTGAAAAATCTATTTTCAATTATTTTCAAATAAATCAAAATACTTTGCATATATGCTGTTAGAAAATCTTACAAACTTTTTTTATGTAACATCTTTTTTCAATTTTAACCCGAAAAAGGGTTATTTTTTAATTTTAACCTGAAAAAGGGTTATTTTTCAATTTTAACCCGAAAAAGGGTTATTTTGCAATTGTTTAAGAATTTTTTGATTTTTTCAATTTTTTATTATTATTTTTTATTATTTATTGTTGTTTTTTTAATTTTTAGTTAGTAACCTTTAATATTGTTTCTAATTTTAAGTGTCATTAAAATCAAATGTTTTTAGCTTAATAATTTTAATATTTCTTAATTTAAGACGAAACATCTTCTATTATATTAAGTTAACAAATTTCGAAAAACGACACCGACCCCGTGACCTCGACACCGTCCTTGAAAAATCTATTTTCAATTATTTTCAAATACACTACCGTCCGAAATTGTGCGAACTCTGCTTTTTCAACAACTATAAAACTGTTCAAATCTTCAAAAATATTAAAACTTAAATTTTGTCCTCTTTATTTTGTTAAAGTTAATAAAATTCTGAAAGAAATGACACCTTGACAAAGAGAATATGTTAATTTTTCAATTAGATATCTAAGAAAAACCCAATTTTCAATGTTTTTACTATTTTTTTTATTTCTCTGGCAAAAATTAATATTTTTAAACGTTCTTAGGCTCATTGAAATCGTATTTTGTTATGCAATTTAAATTATATAAAACAATTCATGTACACATTCTTCCCTAGCGTATGCAAACCGTGAAAGTTGGCTCATAAAATGTCAAAAAATTTAATTTTAATTCTACAATAAAATATAATGTTTAAAAATCAAGTAAATATATCATTCTAAACTTCTCTGATTTATGTAAGTAAATTTAAGATTTATACATTTTACTGATCATTTTTTGTCATATAAATATTAATCACAATTTTTTGACATTTTATGAGCCAACTTTCACGGTTTGCATACGCTAGGGAAGAATGTGTACATGAATTGTTTTATATAATTTGAATTGCATAACAAAATACGATTTCAATGAGCCTAAGAACGTTTAAAAATATTAATTTTTGCCAGAGAAATAAAAAAAATAGTAAAAACTTTGAAAATTGGGTTTTTCTTAGATATCTAATTGAAAAATTAACATATTCTCTTTGTCAAGGTGTAATTTCTTTCCGAATTTTATTAACTTTAATAAAATAAAGAGGAAAAAATTTTAGTTTTAATATTTTTGAAGATTTGAACAGTTTTATAGTTGTTGAAAAAGCAGAGTTCGCACAATTTCGGACGGTAGTGTAAATCAAAATACATTGCATATATGCTGTTAGAAAATCTTACAAACTATTTTTATGTAACATCTTTTTTCAATTTTAACCCGAAAACCCACACAGCACCGAAAGTTTCCTAAACCTGTATTAAAGCTGTGCGTGCCAAGTTGGAAAAATTTACCGTAAAGCTTAGCACAGGTTGTGTAAATATGTAAATGTCCGCAATTGAGTAAATGTTTAGCATAAAACTGTACTGAATCTTTAAATTACATATTTAGTACAGGTTTAGCGCAAAACTGTACTGAATCTTTAAATTACGTATTTAGTACAGGTTTAGCGTAAAACTGTACTGAATCTTTAAATTACATATTTAGTACAGGTTTAGCGCAAAACTGTACTGAATCTTTAAATTACATATTTGGTACCCCTATCGAAAATTCCGATATCGAAACCTATATAGGAAACTATATGGGAAACTATATTGTTTCCCATATAGTTTCCTATATAGGAAGCTATATATAGCTATATATAGCGTCAATAATATAAAAAAAAAAAATTCTTCCGACTTGTTGACTCTGAGACGCGAACCCTCGACCATCATAGCTCTCAACCGCACTGGGAGCGCCTTAACGGGCTCGACCAGGGGAGGCTATGAAATATCTTGAGAAAATGTCTCTTATAACGAAAATACTTTAAACAGATACTTATATTATTTTATAAAGTCATCAAACAGTTTTTCAGATGTTTATTATTACAAAGAGTATATTATTGTATACATATATTTTTTTCCAATGGTATATGCGTTTTAATACCCAATTTTATATTCGGAGTTTATTAACTTCAACATTTTAATTTAGAATGACATGAATTTAAATTTTAATCAAGTGAACTCTGCATAAATTTCAATTATTTTGGAAATAAATTAAGTAACAATGTTCGTATAGCAAATTTTTTTTAATAAACTAATGTAATTTGTATAATGCTAATACTTAATTACAACTCACTTTAAACCAGAATTTTCTTATATGAAATTAATGTGATCAAACATAAATTATTACATAACTACAATTCAATAATTATTTTTTTTTAAACAAGGAAAATAAGTTACATTGACAGAATTCTCAAGTTTTTAAAAGTTCCAAAAAAAAGTTATCAAGCAACAAAAATTTACGCACAATTTTATTAAACATTTCGTCGGTTTTTACCATAATAATCAAATTTGCTTCAATTTTCATTAACATTTTCATAATTAACGCACCAAAATACGTTAGTATACCAAGTTTTATTAAAATTGGAGGTACCCCTAATATTATAGTGTTTAAAAATAATAAAATTGTGCGTAAATTTTTGTTGCTTGAGAACTTTTTTTTGAAACTTTTAAAAACTTGAGAATTCTGTCAATTTAACTTATTTTCCTTGTTTAAAAAAAAATAATTATTGAATTGTAGTTATGTAATAATTTATGTTTGATCACATTAATTTCATATAAGAAAATTCTGGTTTAAAGTGAGTTGTAATTAAGTATTAGCATTATACAAATTACATTAGTTTATTAAAAAAAATTTGCTATACGAACGTTGTTACTTAATTTATTTCCAAAAAAATTGAAATTTATGCAGAGTTCACTTGATTAAAATTTAAATTCACGTCATTCTAAATTAAAATGTTGAAGTTAATAAACTCCGAATATAAAATTGGGTATTAAAACGCATATACCATTGGAAAAAAATATATGTATACAATAATATACTCTTTGTAATAATAAACATCTGAAAAACTGTTTGATGACTTTACAAAATAATATAAGTATCTGTTTAAAGTATTTTCGTTATAAGAGACATTTTCTCAAGATATTTCATAGCCTCCCCTGGTCGAGCCCGTTAAGGCGCTCCCAGTGCGGTTGAGAGCTATGATGGTCGAGGGTTCGCGTCTCAGAGTCAACACGTCGGAAGAATTTTTTTTTTTTTATATTATTGACGCTATATATAGCTATATATAGCTTCCTATATAGGAAACTATATGGGAAACAATATAGTTTCCCATATAGTTTCCTATATAGGTTTCGATATCGGAATTTTCGATAGGGGTACCAAATATGTAATTTAAAGATTCAGTACAGTTTTGCGCTAAACCTGTACTAAATATGTAATTTAAAGATTCAGTACAGTTTTACGCTAAACCTGTACTAAATACGTAATTTAAAGATTCAGTACAGTTTTGCGCTAAACCTGTACTAAATATGTAATTTAAAGATTCAGTACAGTTTTACGCTAAACCTTTACTAAATACGTAATTTAAAGATTCAGTACAGTTTTACGCTAAACATTTACTCAATTGCGGACATTTACATATTTACACAACCTGTGCTAAGCTTTACGGTAAATTTTTCCAACTTGGCACGCACAGCTTTAATACAGGTTTAGGAAACTTTCGGTGCTGTGTGGGAAAGGGTTATTTTGCAATTTTTTAAGAATTTTTTGATTTTTTCAATTTTTTATTATTATTTTTTATTATTTATTGTTGTTTTTTCAATTTTTAGTTAGTAACCTATAATATTGTGTGTAATTTTAAGTGTCATTAAAATCAAATGTTTTTAACTTAATAATTTTAACATTTCTTAATTTTAAACGAAACATCTTCTATTATATTAAGTTAACAAATTTCGAAAAACGACACCGACCCCGTGACCTCGACACCGTCCTTGAAAAATCTATTTTCAATTATTTTCAAATAAATCAAAATACTTTGCATATATGCTGTTAGAAAATCTTACAAACTATTTTTATGTAACATCTTTTTTCAATTTTATCCCGAAAAAGGGTTATTTTGCAATTTTTAAAATTTTTTTTGATTTTTTCAATTTTTTATTATTATTTTTTATTATTTATTGTTGTTTTTTCAATTTTTAGTTAGTAACCTATAATATTGTGTCTAATTTTAAGTGTCATTAAAATCATATGTTTTTAACTTAATAATTTTAACATTTCTTATTTTAAAACGAAACATCTTCTTCTTCTTTTATATTAAGTTAACAAATTTCCAAAAACGACACCGACCCCGTGACCTCGACACCGTCCTTGAAAAATCTATTTTCAATTATTTTCAAATAAATCAAAATACTTTGCATATATGCTGTTAGAAAATCTTACAAACTATTTTTTTTATAAGTCCAAAAAAATTAGGGACTTAGAAAAATATTGATTTTTTTTATTTTTAATACTTAATTTTCATTTACAATAATGTAAAGTTATAATATGTTTTAACTTATTCATTGCATCCATTTTGCAATTATCGTAAGTTGTTTTATTTCTTTTTAATTTTTAAATTAATTTTTTATAATTCAGTTTCATATGAGTGATGTTATTAATAAATTATTATAATTTATTATATTATTTTCGTTATGTTACGCAGCCGTTACTACTCAGCGCAGCCAGTTTACAGTTTTTGTTATTACTTGATTATATTTTATATATTTTTTTCTTTTAAATGGTTTTTTAATCCTTTCTATGCGATATGATCAGTATAATAATAATTATAATATTTTTTTATGGCGCTGCCGTTACAGTTCAGCGCAGCCATTTCCAATTCAATGAATTAATTTATTTATAAAGTAGAGTTAGTAGATTTCTTCGTAGTCGAATTTTTTTAAAACATGTGTTAAATATTATTGTAATATTTCTTGGTAAACAATGTTTCTTACATAAATTTCTTTTTCATTGCCTATCTTTTTTTTATTCCTTTTTCGCTAAGTGTAATACTTCAATTTTTATATAATAATACTTTAAGATTATATTTTGAAGTTACTCTTGATAATGCAACATATAATTGTCACGGACTAAAAACATGTGAAGGAAGGTATATGCCTACTTTTTGGAAAGATTGGCCTTGAGATTTGTTGATTGTTAAAGCAAATCCAAGCCTTATTGGAAATTGCTTTCTTGACATTTGAAATGGTATTTCTTCGTTAGACGGTGACAATGTAATTCGTGGCAAAATTACAATCTCATTTTTATAATTTCCCGTTATTACTTGTGCATGAATAGAAAAACTACCCATTTTAATAACTTTTAGTCTTGTTCCATTACAAAGACCTCTTTCTAAATTAATATTCCTTAAAAGTATCACAATTGCACCAATCTTTAATATTAATTTGTGAGGAGGAAGTCCATTTGGAGTTAAAATATTTAATACTTTAATTGGTATTAAGTTAGTTATTGTGTCACACTTTTCATCTTCTTCAGATGAATCTATACTTAAATATTCTCTAGGTTCACCTGTCATTCGTTTAACAACATCATTATTTAATTCAAATACATCATTATTCCGGAGAACTAGTAATATATGTAAAATCAAAGAAGAATCTCTTTATAACGGTTTACTATAGATAATAAAAATAAAAACCGATATTTTAAAAAGTATTTCGATTTATTACGAATATTTTTCTCAAAAATTTGCAAAATCTACATGTGTTTGTGGGACAATTTACATCAATATAATATAATATAATTTAAGATAAAAAAAATATATTATAATATAATATAATTAATATTGTTGTCATAATTATAATAAAAAAATCTAATATTTAACAATTGTCATTTCATCCTTCAATGAAACTGATCAAAATTAAGATAAATTTTATACAATATTAATAAGATATTAATTTAAAACATAAATTATATATATAATATACATAAACTACAATAAGTAAACAACAATAAGTACAATTTTAGCCGAGCGTGCGTTAGCGAGCGAGGAATACATCGCTAGTTACTATAATAGTTCACACTCAGAAAAACGATGGGTTGTGATTACCATTTCTTTAGTAAGAGTATTGTTGTTAATTTATATTAGTTACTGTTACCATTTAGTTGGTCAGTCTAACCATTTCGTAAGATAATTAAATAAATTGTTATTCCAACAAACTATTTAGTTAAATTAACTAATAAAATAGTTATGCCAACCAATAAAAAAAGTAACCACAACTAATAAATTAGCAGCAATATAGTTTACTAACTAAAAATGGTTATCTCAAAAATGGCATCCTCAACCAATTTTTTCTCTGAGTGCAGTAATCAGTTAAATATTACATAATATTTTAATTTAATAATTACATATTTTCTGCTCTTTCTATTAATTGGTCGCAAGGATTCATTTCACCAATACTTGTTATTAAATTTGAGGGACCCGCTTCTTCAGAGTTAGAAACTACTTCCCAAGGATTTATTTCACCGGTACTTATTGTTCTTGAATTTGAGGAACCCGCTTCTTGAGAGTTAGAAGCTATTTCGTAAGGATGCATTTCACTAAGACTTGTCATTAAATTTGAGGGATCCGCTTCTTGAGAGTTAGAAGAAGTAGTTGCAACTAATATATAACAAGATAACATTAGTTGTAGGAAAATAATATTATGATAATTACGTACTTAAAGAGAGAGACCAGTGAAATTTCAACTCATCGAATGTTATGTTGTTAAATATTGTCAATTTTCTTCTGACTTTAAAAATTTTATTTTTTAAAAATATAAGAATTTTTAAAAATCCATTTCTGATTGATCAGAATCATGAAAAAAACCTATAAAAAATTGTCGATAAAAAATAATAAAAATTGTGGATGAAGTTGAATTTTCAATTTTATAATTGATAAAATTAAAACCAAACATTATAATTGTTCTTGTTTAGGGGTAACAATTAAAAAAAAAAATTTTAGAAAGTGTAATCATATTTCACTAGGGTAAATGCACTATTTGCGGCTCGATTCGAGTCAAAACACGTTTGAAATAGAAAATTCGACATTTTTATTGTATAAACTCAATTTAAGACTTATTAAACTAAAAGCTTATGTTATGTATATATTAAAAAAAATTTAACTTTATAAAAATCGATTATTTAAACAAATATGAGAAATCAAAACTAATACCGTAATTTTCTATTGCGGTGCGTTTGTATCAGTTTCCGTGACCAAAATTACGTGTGTTTTGAAGATACTTTGCCCGCCGAAATTAGAGCCAATAGAAATCTTAAAAATGTTTTAATTAAGGCGCGGGAAAAAATTTGATCTTTAATAATTAAATAATTAATTGTTAAAATGTGCATCTTTATAATTAATTGTATCAAAAAAAGAGTAAAATAATTTTTTTTAATCATTTTGCAACAGCTCTATTAAATATAATAGTAATAATAGTTATTTTTTATGAACGCGCCGTAATTGATGCGCTCGCCGTAATTGGTACACTTACCCTATGAAAAATGAAAAAAGTAATTTTAAGCAATTTTACAATATTTTTTATTTTTTGAAAAAATTGAATTTTTTAAAAATCTTTAAGATTATTTAGAATCATTAAAAAAGTGTATAAAAAAATCTGCAATGGAAAATAATAAAAATTTCAGTAGAAGTTTAAATTTTTAGTTCTTAAAAATTTCGAGTTTTATTCAAAAAAATTTTCATGAATTAATTGGTTTTCAATTTTTCATAGTATATTATAGTTATAAATATCCAATTTTGTCAGAAAAAAATTTTTTAACTTTAAATAGCCTTAATTTCGAAAGGTTTCAAATTCATCGGTCTCTCCCCTTAACATTTCTAATTTTATTTAAACATCTGCAATTTATATTTTTTAAAAACCTTCGCTCTGTAATTCATTGAATTCGTTGTCAAAAACTGCTTTTAACATTTCGAACTTTCTATTGAAGGTATTTTTTATTCTACAACATCCACTTTCCGTCATAGGCTTTCCTGGGAACATACTTTCATGAATTTGTAAAATTTCTGCTCTGTTTATATTGATTTTTTCATTCTTGTCTTGACATTTAGATTTAAATTTTTCAAAAATTGATGAAATTTCATTTTTTGCTCTCATCAACAATTCCAAATATCTGCTTCCTTCACGATCATTAGCAGTTTCAAAATCCCTCTCTGGATTTAATGCTTTCTCTTAAAAAAATGAATATAAAAATTTTTAAACTTTTAGTAAAGAATAATAAATTGGAAAAAGTTAACTTGTCTATATTTTACAGAATTAGTATTAAATTTGAACAAAATTGGTTAAATTAATTTATTGAAAATTTCCAAGAAAATACACAAAAAAAAATTATTTCATTCAAGTAATACTTAGGTCTTGTAAATATTTATTTAGTTTAAATACATATTTACTGAATAATAGACAAGTAAATTATTTATTTGAATTAAGTAATTTGTATTTGATCCAAGTAATTTTTTCTAGTGTAATTATTCTGCTTTCGTGTTTATTAAAATAGATAATAAACAACATTGTTTGTCCATTACAAAACTCGCGAATTATAATACGTTTAATAATAAAATAAAATTTTTAAGACAAACATTTAAAAAATTTGTAATTTTACCTAACGTATCTGTAATTTTTTTAAGTAACTTAATTTATTAACTTCTAACCATTGATTTCGAAAAAAATCGGAAATCCAGTGAAATATTACATTTTTCTGCGATTATATTCATTATATGATATAATTATAAAATGATATTAATTAAAATCAAAATGTATTTTTTATTGTCTAACCAATTTTTAAAACATACCTATGAGATCATTCTTAATTATTTGAAAATGTCGTCCTCTTAAAAATTTTTGAAATATTTTGAAGTATTTCTCTTTGTAACATCCGTACGTATGAACGATTAATTGTTTTAAAATTGATTTTTTTAAATAACCTTTGGTATTTATAAAGATTTCTTGATGTCCTTCGTTTATTATACCCAATAATAATTTATTATACAACTTTTTATTATTATGCAATGAAGAATTCATTATTAAACGACGAAAAAGAATTTGACAGAACAAAACTTTAACCTTTAAAAGTTGCATACACATAATAAAACAAAAGTTAATACATATCATATATTATTTGATTGATACAAACTTTACTCCCATAATTTAAAAAACTAAAATTTTACAGGGTTGTCACAAAAACTATATTCTATTTTTCTTTGATTTACAGTTAAAATTCAAATTATAACCCTAACCATAAAAAAAATATTTCAAGAAGTTTTCAATTATAAAAAATTGAATTATTCTTCAATTTTTTAAATCAATAATTATTATTTTTTATTAAAAAAACAAATATAAATTGAATTTTCCAAAAGCACTTTTAAAAAAGCAGTTTTTGGAGAATTTTTCAAATTACTTATCTCAATGTTGTTAAAATTAAAAACTAAAAAGCAGATTATTCTTCAATTTTTCAAAAAAATAATTATTGTTTTATTGTAAAAAAATAATAGAGACATGCTGATTAATTTTATTTGAATTTGTAAGAAATTTTTTCATTTTCCAGGAAAACATTCTATTCAAAAAAATGGATTAAAATTGATTATTCTTAGTCTACTGCAATTTAGGTTCAATTGGTAGGTTTTTTTGAAGGTTATTACGTGTTGTTTTAAGGTAAAAAAATAATAGAGACATGCTGATTAATTTTTTTTAAATTTTTTTCGAATTTTTTCATTTTCCAGGAAAACATTCTATTTTAAAAAATGGAATAAAATTGATTATTATTAGTCTACTAAAAAAAAAAATAATAGAAATAATAGAGACATGCTGATTAATTTTCATTTTCCAGGAAAACATTCTATTTTAAAAAATGGAATAAAATTGATTATTATTAGTCTACTGCAATTTAGGTTCAATTAGTAGGTTTTTTTGAAGGTTTAAGGTTTTGTTTTAAGGTAAAAAAAATAATAGAGACACGCTGATTAATTTTATTTGAATTTGTAAGGAATTTTTTCATTTTCCAGGAAAACATTCTATTCAAAAAAATGGAATAAAATTGATTATTCTTAGTCTACTGCAATTTAGGTTCAATTGGTAGGTTTTTTTTGAAGGTTTTAGGTTTTGTTTTAAGGTAAAAAATAATAATAGAGACATGCTGATTAATTTTATTTGAATTTGTAAGAAATTTTTTCATTTTCCAGGAAAACATTCTATTCAAAAAAATGGAATAAAATTGATTATTCTTAGTCTACTGCAATTTAGGTTCAATTGGTAGGTTTTGTTGAAGGTTTTTTTCGTGTTGTTTGTAGGTAAAAAAATAATAGAGACATGCTGATTAATTTTATTTGAATTTGTAAGGAATTTTTTCATTTTCCAGGAAAACATTCTATTCAAAAAAATGGATTAAAATTGATTATTCTTAGTCTACTGCAATTTAGGTTCAATTGGTAGGTTTTTTTGAAGGTTATTACGTGTTGTTTTAAGGTAAAAAAATAATAGAGACATGCTGATTAATTTTTTTTGAATTTTTTTCGAATTTTTTCATTTTCAAGGAAAAAATTCTATTTCAAAAAATGTAATAAAATTGATTATTATTAGTCTACTGCAATTGAGGTTCAATTGGTATCTTTAACAAGATTCACCTCGGTATTATGTAGATTAATACTAAATAATAATTAAAATGCACCAACCTAGTTATAATTATATTTTTTATATACAAGTTTGTATCTATATTATAATAAGTACTATTGTACGAAAGGGCATGTCCCGTTAACTTAATAAATAAAATGAAAATGAAATTATTAGTCTACTGCAATTTAGGTTCAATTGGTAGGTTTTTTTGAAGGTTATTACGTGTTGTTTTAAGGTAAAAAAATAATAGAGACATGCTGATTAATTTTTTTTCAATTTTTTTCGAATTTTTTTCGAATTTTTTCATTTTCCAGGAAAACATTCTATTTTAAAAAATGGAATAAAATTGATTATTATTAGTCTACTGCAATTTAGGTTCAATTGGTAGGTTTTTTTTAAGGTTATTACGTGTTGTTTAAAGGAAAAAAAATAATAGAGACATGCTGATTAATTTTTTTTGAATTTTTTTCGAATTTTTTCATTTTCCAGGAAAACATTCTATTTTAAAAAATGGAATAAAATTGATTATTCTTAGTCTACTGCAATTTAGGTTCAATTGGTAGGTTTTTTTGAAGGTTTTAGGTTTTGTTTTAAGGTAAAAAATAATAATAGAGACATGCTGATTAATTTTATTTGAATTTGTAAGAAATTTTTTCATTTTCCAGGAAAACATTCTATTCAAAAAAATGGAATAAAATTGATTATTCTTAGTCTACTGCAATTTAAGTTCAATTGGTAGGTTTTGTTGAAGGTTTTTTCGTGTTGTTTGTAGGTAAAAAAATAATAGAGACATGCTGATTAATTTTTTTTTTGAATTTGTAAGGAATTTTTTCATTTTCCAGGAAAACATTCTATTTTAAAAAATGGAATAAAATTGATTATTCATAGTCTACTGCAATTTAGGTTCAATTGGTAGGTTTTTTTGAAGGTTATTACGTGTTGTTTTAAGGTAAAAAAATAATAGAGACATGCTGATTAATTTTTTTGGAATTTTTTTCGAATTTTTTCATTTTCCAGGAAAACATTCTATTTTAAAAAATGGAATAAAATTGATTATTATTAGTCTACTAAAAAAAAAATAATAAAAATAATAGAGACATGCTGATTAATTTTTTTTGAATTTTTTTCGAATTTTTTCATTTTTCAGGAAAACATTCTATTTCAAAAAATGTAATAAAATTGATTATTCTTAGTCTACTGCAATTTAGGTTCAATTGGTAGGTTTTTTTGAAGGTTTTAGGTTTTGTTTTAAGGTAAAAAAAATAATAGAGACACGCTGATTAATTTTATTTGAATTTGTAAGGAATTTTTTCATTTTCCAGGAAAACATTCTATTCAAAAAAATGGAATAAAATTGATTATTCTTAGTCTACTGCAATTTAGGTTCAATTGGTAGGTTTTGTTGAAGGTTTTTTTCGTGTTGTTTGTAGGTAAAAAAATAATAGAGACATGCTGATTAATTTTATTTGAATTTGTAAGAAATTTTTTCATTTTCCAGGAAAACATTCTATTCAAAAAAATGGATTAAAATTGATTATTCTTAGTCTACTGCAATTTAGGTTCAATTGGTAGGTTTTTTTGAAGGTTATTACGTGTTGTTTTAAGGTAAAAAAATAATAGAGACATGCTGATTAATTTTTTTTAAATTTTTTTCGAATTTTTTCATTTTCCAGGAAAACATTCTATTTTAAAAAATGGAATAAAATTGATTATTATTAGTCTACTAAAAAAAAAAATAATAGAAATAATAGAGACATGCTGATTAATTTTCATTTTCCAGGAAAACATTCTATTTTAAAAAATGGAATAAAATTGATTATTATTAGTCTACTGCAATTTAGGTTCAATTAGTAGGTTTTTTTGAAGGTTTAAGGTTTTGTTTTAAGGTAAAAAAAATAATAGAGACACGCTGATTAATTTTATTTGAATTTGTAAGGAATTTTTTCATTTTCCAGGAAAACATTCTATTCAAAAAAATGGAATAAAATTGATTATTCTTAGTCTACTGCAATTTAGGTTCAATTGGTAGGTTTTTTTTGAAGGTTTTAGGTTTTGTTTTAAGGTAAAAAATAATAATAGAGACATGCTGATTAATTTTATTTGAATTTGTAAGAAATTTTTTCATTTTCCAGGAAAACATTCTATTCAAAAAAATGGAATAAAATTGATTATTCTTAGTCTACTGCAATTTAGGTTCAATTGGTAGGTTTTGTTGAAGGTTTTTTTCGTGTTGTTTGTAGGTAAAAAAATAATAGAGACATGCTGATTAATTTTATTTGAATTTGTAAGGAATTTTTTCATTTTCCAGGAAAACATTCTATTCAAAAAAATGGATTAAAATTGATTATTCTTAGTCTACTGCAATTTAGGTTCAATTGGTAGGTTTTTTTGAAGGTTATTACGTGTTGTTTTAAGGTAAAAAAATAATAGAGACATGCTGATTAATTTTTTTTGAATTTTTTTCGAATTTTTTCATTTTCAAGGAAAAAATTCTATTTCAAAAAATGTAATAAAATTGATTATTATTAGTCTACTGCAATTGAGGTTCAATTGGTATCTTTAACAAGATTCACCTCGGTATTATGTAGATTAATACTAAATAATAATTAAAATGCACCAACCTAGTTATAATTATATTTTTTATATACAAGTTTGTATCTATATTATAATAAGTACTATTGTACGAAAGGGCATGTCCCGTTAACTTAATAAATAAAATGAAAATGAAATTATTAGTCTACTGCAATTTAGGTTCAATTGGTAGGTTTTTTTGAAGGTTATTACGTGTTGTTTTAAGGTAAAAAAATAATAGAGACATGCTGATTAATTTTTTTTCAATTTTTTTCGAATTTTTTTCGAATTTTTTCATTTTCCAGGAAAACATTCTATTTTAAAAAATGGAATAAAATTGATTATTATTAGTCTACTGCAATTTAGGTTCAATTGGTAGGTTTTTTTTAAGGTTATTACGTGTTGTTTAAAGGAAAAAAAATAATAGAGACATGCTGATTAATTTTTTTTGAATTTTTTTCGAATTTTTTCATTTTCCAGGAAAACATTCTATTTTAAAAAATGGAATAAAATTGATTATTCTTAGTCTACTGCAATTTAGGTTCAATTGGTAGGTTTTTTTGAAGGTTTTAGGTTTTGTTTTAAGGTAAAAAATAATAATAGAGACATGCTGATTAATTTTATTTGAATTTGTAAGAAATTTTTTCATTTTCCAGGAAAACATTCTATTCAAAAAAATGGAATAAAATTGATTATTCTTAGTCTACTGCAATTTAAGTTCAATTGGTAGGTTTTGTTGAAGGTTTTTTCGTGTTGTTTGTAGGTAAAAAAATAATAGAGACATGCTGATTAATTTTTTTTTTGAATTTGTAAGGAATTTTTTCATTTTCCAGGAAAACATTCTATTTTAAAAAATGGAATAAAATTGATTATTCATAGTCTACTGCAATTTAGGTTCAATTGGTAGGTTTTTTTGAAGGTTATTACGTGTTGTTTTAAGGTAAAAAAATAATAGAGACATGCTGATTAATTTTTTTGGAATTTTTTTCGAATTTTTTCATTTTCCAGGAAAACATTCTATTTTAAAAAATGGAATAAAATTGATTATTATTAGTCTACTAAAAAAAAAAATAATAAAAATAATAGAGACATGCTGATTAATTTTTTTTGAATTTTTTTCGAATTTTTTCATTTTTCAGGAAAACATTCTATTTCAAAAAATGTAATAAAATTGATTATTCTTAGTCTACTGCAATTTAGGTTCAATTGGTAGGTTTTTTTGAAGGTTTTAGGTTTTGTTTTAAGGTAAAAAAAATAATAGAGACACGCTGATTAATTTTATTTGAATTTGTAAGGAATTTTTTCATTTTCCAGGAAAACATTCTATTCAAAAAAATGGAATAAAATTGATTATTCTTAGTCTACTGCAATTTAGGTTCAATTGGTAGGTTTTGTTGAAGGTTTTTTTCGTGTTGTTTGTAGGTAAAAAAATAATAGAGACATGCTGATTAATTTTATTTGAATTTGTAAGGAATTTTTTCATTTTCCAGGAAAACATTCTATTCAAAAAAATGGATTAAAATTGATTATTCTTAGTCTACTGCAATTTTGGTTCAATTGGTAGGTTTTTTTTAAGGTTATTACGTGTTGTTTTAAAGTAAAAAAATAATAGACTCATGCTGATCAATTTTTTTTGAATTTGTGTGGAATTTTTTCATTTTCAAGGAAAAAATTCTATTTTAAAAAATGGAATAAAATTGATTATTCATAGTCTACTGCAATTTAGGTTCAATTGGTAGGTTTTTTTGAAGGTTATTACGTGTTGTTTTAAGGTAAAAAAATAATAGAGACATGCTGATTAATTTTTTTTGAATTTTTTTCGAATTTTTTTCGAATTTTTTCATTTTCCAGGAAAACATTCTATTTTAAAAAATGGAATAAAATTGATTATTATTAGTCTACTGCAATTTAGGTTCAATTAGTAGGTTTTTTTGAAGGTTTAAGGTTTTGTTTTAAGGTAAAAAAAATAATAGAGACACGCTGATTAATTTTATTTGAATTTGTAAGGAATTTTTTCATTTTCCAGGAAAACATTCTATTCAAAAAAATGGAATAAAATTGATTATTCTTAGTCTACTGCAATTTAGGTTCAATTGGTAGGTTTTTTTTGAAGGTTTTAGGTTTTGTTTTAAGGTAAAAAATAATAATAGAGACATGCTGATTAATTTTATTTGAATTTGTAAGAAATTTTTTCATTTTCCAGGAAAACATTCTATTCAAAAAAATGGAATAAAATTGATTATTCTTAGTCTACTGCAATTTAGGTTCAATTGGTAGGTTTTGTTGAAGGTTTTTTTCGTGTTGTTTGTAGGTAAAAAAATAATAGAGACATGCTGATTAATTTTATTTGAATTTGTAAGGAATTTTTTCATTTTCCAGGAAAACATTCTATTCAAAAAAATGGATTAAAATTGATTATTCTTAGTCTACTGCAATTTAGGTTCAATTGGTAGGTTTTTTTGAAGGTTATTACGTGTTGTTTTAAGGTAAAAAAATAATAGAGACATGCTGATTAATTTTTTTTGAATTTTTTTCGAATTTTTTCATTTTCAAGGAAAAAATTCTATTTCAAAAAATGTAATAAAATTGATTATTATTAGTCTACTGCAATTGAGGTTCAATTGGTATCTTTAACAAGATTCACCTCGGTATTATGTAGATTAATACTAAATAATAATTAAAATGCACCAACCTAGTTATAATTATATTTTTTATATACAAGTTTGTATCTATATTATAATAAGTACTATTGTACGAAAGGGCATGTCCCGTTAACTTAATAAATGAAATGAAAATGAAATTATTAGTCTACTGCAATTTAGGTTCAATTGGTAGGTTTTTTTGAAGGTTATTACGTGTTGTTTTAAGGTAAAAAAATAATAGAGACATGCTGATTAATTTTTTTTCAATTTTTTTTGAATTTTTTTCGAATTTTTTCATTTTCCAGGAAAACATTCTATTTTAAAAAATGGAATAAAATTGATTATTATTAGTCTACTGCAATTTAGGTTCAATTGGTAGGTTTTTTTTAAGGTTATTACGTGTTGTTTAAAGGAAAAAAAATAATAGAGACATGCTGATTAATTTTTTTTGAATTTTTTTCGAATTTTTTCATTTTCCAGGAAAACATTCTATTTTAAAAAATGGAATAAAATTGATTATTCTTAGTCTACTGCAATTTAGGTTCAATTGGTAGGTTTTTTTGAAGGTTTTAGGTTTTGTTTTAAGGTAAAAAATAATAATAGAGACATGCTGATTAATTTTATTTGAATTTGTAAGAAATTGTTTCATTTTCCAGGAAAACATTCTATTCAAAAAAATGGAATAAAATTGATTATTCTTAGTCTACTGCAATTTAAGTTCAATTGGTAGGTTTTGTTGAAGGTTTTTTCGTGTTGTTTGTAGGTAAAAAAATAATAGAGACATGCTGATTAATTTTTTTTTGAATTTGTAAGGAATTTTTTCATTTTCCAGGAAAACATTCTATTTTAAAAAATGGAATAAAATTGATTATTCATAGTCTACTGCAATTTAGGTTCAATTGGTAGGTTTTTTTGAAGGTTATTACGTGTTGTTTTAAGGTAAAAAAATAATAGAGACATGCTGATTAATTTTTTTGGAATTTTTTTCGAATTTTTTCATTTTTCAGGAAAACATTCTATTTCAAAAAATGTAATAAAATTGATTATTCTTAGTCTACTGCAATTTAGGTTCAATTGGTAGGTTTTTTTGAAGGTTTTAGGTTTTGTTTTAAGGTAAAAAAAATAATAGAGACACGCTGATTAATTTTATTTGAATTTGTAAGGAATTTTTTCATTTTCCAGGAAAACATTCTATTCAAAAAAATGGAATAAAATTGATTATTCTTAGTCTACTGCAATTTAGGTTCAATTGGTAGGTTTTTTTTGAAGGTTTTAGGTTTTGTTTTAAGGTAAAAAATAATAATAGAGACATGCTGATTAATTTTATTTGAATTTGTAAGAAATTTTTTCATTTTCCAGGAAAACATTCTATTCAAAAAAATGGAATAAAATTGATTATTCTTAGTCTACTGCAATTTAGGTTCAATTGGTAGGTTTTGTTGAAGGTTTTTTTCGTGTTGTTTGTAGGTAAAAAAATAATAGAGACATGCTGATTAATTTTATTTGAATTTGTAAGGAATTTTTTCATTTTCCAGGAAAACATTCTATTCAAAAAAATGGATTAAAATTGATTATTCTTAGTCTACTGCAATTTTGGTTCAATTGGTAGGTTTTTTTTAAGGTTATTACGTGTTGTTTTAAAGTAAAAAAATAATAGACTCATGCTGATCAATTTTTTTTGAATTTGTGTGGAATTTTTTCATTTTCAAGGAAAAAATTCTATTTTAAAAAATGGAATAAAATTGATTATTCATAGTCTACTGCAATTTAGGTTCAATTGGTAGGTTTTTTTGAAGGTTATTACGTGTTGTTTTAAGGTAAAAAAATAATAGAGACATGCTGATTAATTTTTTTTCAATTTTTTTTGAATTTTTTTCGAATTTTTTCATTTTCCAGGAAAACATTCTATTTTAAAAAATGGAATAAAATTGATTATTATTAGTCTACTGCAATTTAGGTTCAATTGGTAGGTTTTTTTTAAGGTTATTACGTGTTGTTTAAAGGAAAAAAAATAATAGAGACATGCTGATTAATTTTTTTTGAATTTTTTTCGAATTTTTTCATTTTCCAGGAAAACATTCTATTTTAAAAAATGGAATAAAATTGATTATTCTTAGTCTACTGCAATTTAGGTTCAATTGGTAGGTTTTTTTGAAGGTTTTAGGTTTTGTTTTAAGGTAAAAAATAATAATAGAGACATGCTGATTAATTTTATTTGAATTTGTAAGAAATTGTTTCATTTTCCAGGAAAACATTCTATTCAAAAAAATGGAATAAAATTGATTATTCTTAGTCTACTGCAATTTAAGTTCAATTGGTAGGTTTTGTTGAAGGTTTTTTCGTGTTGTTTGTAGGTAAAAAAATAATAGAGACATGCTGATTAATTTTTTTTTGAATTTGTAAGGAATTTTTTCATTTTCCAGGAAAACATTCTATTTTAAAAAATGGAATAAAATTGATTATTCATAGTCTACTGCAATTTAGGTTCAATTGGTAGGTTTTTTTGAAGGTTATTACGTGTTGTTTTAAGGTAAAAAAATAATAGAGACATGCTGATTAATTTTTTTGGAATTTTTTTCGAATTTTTTCATTTTTCAGGAAAACATTCTATTTCAAAAAATGTAATAAAATTGATTATTCTTAGTCTACTGCAATTTAGGTTCAATTGGTAGGTTTTTTTGAAGGTTTTAGGTTTTGTTTTAAGGTAAAAAAAATAATAGAGACACGCTGATTAATTTTATTTGAATTTGTAAGGAATTTTTTCATTTTCCAGGAAAACATTCTATTCAAAAAAATGGAATAAAATTGATTATTCTTAGTCTACTGCAATTTAGGTTCAATTGGTAGGTTTTTTTTGAAGGTTTTAGGTTTTGTTTTAAGGTAAAAAATAATAATAGAGACATGCTGATTAATTTTATTTGAATTTGTAAGAAATTTTTTCATTTTCCAGGAAAACATTCTATTCAAAAAAATGGAATAAAATTGATTATTCTTAGTCTACTGCAATTTAGGTTCAATTGGTAGGTTTTGTTGAAGGTTTTTTTCGTGTTGTTTGTAGGTAAAAAAATAATAGAGACATGCTGATTAATTTTATTTGAATTTGTAAGGAATTTTTTCATTTTCCAGGAAAACATTCTATTCAAAAAAATGGATTAAAATTGATTATTCTTAGTCTACTGCAATTTTGGTTCAATTGGTAGGTTTTTTTTAAGGTTATTACGTGTTGTTTTAAAGTAAAAAAATAATAGACTCATGCTGATCAATTTTTTTTGAATTTGTGTGGAATTTTTTCATTTTCAAGGAAAAAATTCTATTTTAAAAAATGGAATAAAATTGATTATTCATAGTCTACTGCAATTTAGGTTCAATTGGTAGGTTTTTTTGAAGGTTATTACGTGTTGTTTTAAGGTAAAAAAATAATAGAGACATGCTGATTAATTTTTTTTGAATTTTTTTCGAATTTTTTTCGAATTTTTTCATTTTCCAGGAGAACATTCTATTTTAAAAAATGGAATAAAATTGATTATTATTAGTCTACTAAAAAAAAAATAATAGAAATAATAGAGACATGCTGATTAATTTTCATTATCCAGGAAAACATTCTATTTTAAAAAATGGAATAAAATTGATTATTATTAGTCTACTGCAATTTAGGTTCAATTGGTAGGTTTTGTTGAAGGTTTTTTCGTGTTGTTTGTTAGTTAAAATATAATAGAGACATGCTGATTAATTTTATTTGAATTTGTAAGGAATTTTTTCATTTTCCTGGAAAACATTCTATTCAAAAAAATGGAATAAAATTGATTATTCTTAGTCTACTGCAATTTAGGTTCAATTGGTAGGTTTTTTTGAAGGTTATTACGTGTTGTTTTAAGGTAAAAAAATAATAGAGACATGCTGATTAATTTTTTTTGAATTTTTTTCGAATTTTTTCATTTTCAAGGAAAAAATTCTATTTCAAAAAATGTAATAAAATTGATTATTATTAGTCTACTGCAATTGAGGTTCAATTGGTATCTTTAACAAGATTCACCTCGGCATTATGTAGATTAATACTAAATAATAATTAAAATGCACCAACCTAGTTATAATTATATTTATATTTTTTATATACAAGTTTGTATCTATATTATAATAAGTACTATTGTACGAAAGGGCATGTCCCGTTAACTTAATAAATGAAATGAAAATGAAATTATTAGTCTACTGCAATTTAGGTTCAATTGGTAGGTTTTTTTGAAGGTTATTACGTGTTGTTTTAAGGTAAAAAAATAATAGAGACATGCTGATTAATTTTTTTTGAATTTTTTTCGAATTTTTTCATTTTCCAGGAAAACATTCTATTTTAAAAAATGGAATAAAATTGATTATTATTAGTCTACTAAAAAAAAAAATAATAGAAATAATAGAGACATGCTGATTAATTTTCATTTTCCAGGAAAACATTCTATTTTAAAAAATGGAATAAAATTGATTATTATTAGTCTACTAAAAAAAAAAATAATAAAAATAATAGAGACATGCTGATTAATTTTTTTTGAATTTTTTTCGAATTTTTTCATTTTTCAGGAAAACATTCTATTTCAAAAAATGTAATAAAATTGATTATTCTTAGTCTACTGCAATTTAGGTTCAATTGGTAGGTTTTTTTGAAGGTTTTAGGTTTTGTTTTAAGGTAAAAAAAATAATAGAGACACGCTGATTAATTTTATTTGAATTTGTAAGGAATTTTTTCATTTTCCAGGAAAACATTCTATTCAAAAAAATGGAGTAAAATTGATTATTCTTAGTCTACTGCAATTTAGGTTCAATTGGTAGGTTTTTTTGAAGGTTTTAGGTTTTGTTTTAAGGTAAAAAATAATAATAGAGACATGCTGATTAATTTTATTTGAATTTGTAAGAAATTTTTTCATTTTCCAGGAAAACATTCTATTCAAAAAAATGGAATAAAATTGATTATTCTTAGTCTACTGCAATTTAAGTTCAATTGGTAGGTTTTGTTGAAGGTTTTTTTCGTGTTGTTTGTAGGTAAAAAAATAATAGAGACATGCTGATTAATTTTTTTTGAATTTGTAAGGAATTTTTTCATTTTCCAGGAAAACATTCTATTTTAAAAAATGGAATAAAATTGATTATTCATAGTCTACTACAATTTAGGTTCAATTGGTAGGTTTTTTTGAAGGTTATTACGTGTTGTTTTAAGGTAAAAAAATAATAGAGACATGCTGATTAATTTTTTTTGAATTTTTTTCGAATTTTTTCATTTTCCAGGAAAACATTCTATTTTAAAAAATGGAATAAAATTGATTATTATTAGTCAACTAAAAAAAAAAAATAATAGAAATAATAGAGACATGCTGATTAATTTTCATTTTCCAGGAAAACATTCTATTTTAAAAAATGGAATAAAATTGATTATTATTAGTCTACTAAAAAAACAAATAATAAAAATAATAGAGACATGCTGATTAATTTTTTTTGAATTTTTTTCGAATTTTTTTCGAATTTTTTCATTTTCCAGGAAAACATTCTATTTTAAAAAATGGAATAAAATTGATTATTATTAGTCTACTGCAATTTAGGTTCAATTGGTAGGTTTTTTTTAAGGTTATTACGTGTTGTTTAAAGGAAAAAAAATAATTGAGACATGCTGATTAATTTTTTTTGAATTTTTTTCGAATTTTTTCATTTTCCAGGAAAACATTCTATTTTAAAAAATGTAATAAAATTGATTATTATTAGTCTACTGCAATTTAGGTTCAATTGGTAGGTTTTGTTGAAGGTTTTTTCGTGTTGTTTGTAGGTAAAAAAATATTAGAGACATGCTGATTAATTTTATTTGAATTTGTAAGGAATTATTTCATTTTCCAGGAAAACATTCTATTAAAAAAATGGATTAAAATTGATTATTCTTAGTCTACTGCAATTTAGGTTCAATTGGTAGGTTTTGTTGAAGGTTTTTTCGTGTTGTTTGTAGGTAAAAAAATATTAGAGACATGCTGATTAATTTTATTTGAATTTGTAAGGAATTTTTTCATTTTCCAGGAAACATTCTATTAAAAAAAATGGATTAAAATTGATTATTCTTAGTCTACTGCAATTTAGGTTCAATTGGTAGGTTTTTTTGAAGGTTTTAGGTTTTGTTTTAAGGTAAAAAAAATAAAAGAGACACGCTGATTAATTTTATTTGAATTTGTAAGGAATTTTTTCATTTTCCAGGAAAACATTCTATTCAAAAAAATGGAATAAAATTGATTATTCTTAGTCTACTGCAATTGAGGTTCAATTGGTATCTTTAACAAGATTCACCTCGGCATTATGTAGATTAATACTAAATAATAATTAAAATGCACCAACCTAGTTATAATTATATTTATATTTTTTATATACAAGTTTGTATCTATATTATAATAAGTACTATTGTACGAAAGGGCATGTCCCGTTAACTTAATAAATGAAATGAAAATGAAATTATTAGTCTACTGCAATTTAGGTTCAATTGGTAGGTTTTTTTGAAGGTTATTACGTGTTGTTTTAAGGTAAAAAAATAATAGAGACATGCTGATTAATTTTTTTTGAATTTTTTTCGAATTTTTTCATTTTCCAGGAAAACATTCTATTTTAAAAAATGGAATAAAATTGATTATTATTAGTCTACTAAAAAAAAAAATAATAGAAATAATAGAGACATGCTGATTAATTTTCATTTTCCAGGAAAACATTCTATTTTAAAAAATGGAATAAAATTGATTATTATTAGTCTACTAAAAAAAAAAATAATAAAAATAATAGAGACATGCTGATTAATTTTTTTTGAATTTTTTTCGAATTTTTTCATTTTCCAGGAAAACATTCTATTTCAAAAAATGTAATAAAATTGATTATTCTTAGTCTACTGCAATTTAGGTTCAATTGGTAGGTTTTTTTGAAGGTTTTAGGTTTTGTTTTAAGGTAAAAAAAATAATAGAGACACGCTGATTAATTTTATTTGAATTTGTAAGGAATTTTTTCATTTTCCAGGAAAACATTCTATTCAAAAAAATGGAGTAAAATTGATTATTCTTAGTCTACTGCAATTTAGGTTCAATTGGTAGGTTTTTTTGAAGGTTTTAGGTTTTGTTTTAAGGTAAAAAATAATAATAGAGACATGCTGATTAATTTTATTTGAATTTGTAAGAAATTTTTTCATTTTCCAGGAAAACATTCTATTCAAAAAAATGGAATAAAATTGATTATTCTTAGTCTACTGCAATTTAAGTTCAATTGGTAGTTTTTGTTGAAGGTTTTTTCGTGTTGTTTGTAGGTAAAAAAATAATAGAGACATGCTGATTAATTTTTTTTGAATTTGTAAGGAATTTTTTCATTTTCCAGGAAAACATTCTATTTTAAAAAATGGAATAAAATTGATTATTCATAGTCTACTACAATTTAGGTTCAATTGGTAGGTTTTTTTGAAGGTTATTACGTGTTGTTTTAAGGTAAAAAAATAATAGAGACATGCTGATTAATTTTTTTTGAATTTTTTTCGAATTTTTTCATTTTCCAGGAAAACATTCTATTTTAAAAAATGGAATAAAATTGATTATTATTAGTCTACTAAAAAAAAAAAATAATAGAAATAATAGAGACATGCTGATTAATTTTCATTTTCCAGGAAAACATTCTATTTTAAAAAATGGAATAAAATTGATTATTATTAGTCTACTAAAAAAACAAATAATAAAAATAATAGAGACATGCTGATTAATTTTTTTTGAATTTTTTTCGAATTTTTTCATTTTCCAGGAAAACATTCTATTTTAAAAAATGTAATAAAATTGATTATTATTAGTCTACTGCAATTTAGGTTCAATTGGTAGGTTTTGTTGAAGGTTTTTTCGTGTTGTTTGTAGGTAAAAAAATATTAGAGACATGCTGATTAATTTTATTTGAATTTGTAAGGAATTATTTCATTTTCCAGGAAAACATTCTATTAAAAAAATGGATTAAAATTGATTATTCTTAGTCTACTGCAATTTAGGTTCAATTGGTAGGTTTTGTTGAAGGTTTTTTCGTGTTGTTTGTAGGTAAAAAAATATTAGAGACATGCTGATTAATTTTATTTGAATTTGTAAGGAATTTTTTCATTTTCCAGGAAACATTCTATTAAAAAAAATGGATTAAAATTGATTATTCTTAGTCTACTGCAATTTAGGTTCAATTGGTAGGTTTTTTTGAAGGTTTTAGGTTTTGTTTTAAGGTAAAAAAAATAAAAGAGACACGCTGATTAATTTTATTTGAATTTGTAAGGAATTTTTTCATTTTCCAGGAAAACATTCTATTCAAAAAAATGGAATAAAATTGATTATTCTTAGTCTACTGCAATTTAGGTTCAATTGGTAGGTTTTTTTTAAGGTTTTAGGTTTTGTTTTAAGGTGAAAAATAATAATAGAGACATGCTGATTAATTTTATTTGAATTTGTAAGAAATTTTTTCATTTTCCAGGAAAACATTCTATTCAAAAAAATGGAATAAAATTGATTATTCTTAGTCTACTGCAATTTAGGTTCAATTGGTAGGTTTTGTTGAAGGTTTTTTCGTGTTGTTTGTAGGTAAAAAAATAATAGAGACATGCTGATTAATTTTATTTGAATTTGTAAGGAATTTTTTCATTTTCCAGGAAAACATTCTATTCAAAAAAATAGATTAAAATTGATTATTCTTAGTCTACTGCAATTTAGGTTCAATTGGTAGGTTTTTTTAAGGTTATTACGTGTTGTTTTAAAGTAAAAAAATAATAGACTCATGCTGATCAATTTTTTTTGAATTTGTGTGGAATTTTCAATTTTATAATTGATAAAATTAAAACCAAACATTATAATTGTTCTTGTTTGGGGGTAACAATTAAAAAAAAAAATTTTAGAAAGTGTAATCATATTTCACTAGGGTAAATGCACTATTTGCGGCTCGATTCGAGTCAAAACACGTTTGAAATAGAAAATTCGACATTTTTATTGTATAAACTCAATTTAAGACTTATTAAACTAAAAGCTTATGTTATGTATATATTAAAAAAAATTTAACTTTATAAAAATCGATTATTTAAACAAATATGAGAAATCAAAACTAATACCGTAATTTTCTATTGCGGTGCGTTTGTATCAGTTTCCGTGACCAAAATTACGTGTGTTTTGAAGATACTTTGCCCGCCGAAATTAGAGCCAATAGAAATCTTAAAAATGTTTTAATTAAGGCGCGGGAAAAAATTTGATCTTTAATAATTAAATAATTAATTGTTAAAATGTGCATCTTTATAATTAATTGTATCAAAAAAAGAGTAAAATAATTTTTTTTAATCATTTTGCAACAGCTCTATTAAATATAATAGTAATAATAGTTATTTTTTATGAACGCGCCGTAATTGATGCGCTCGCCGTAATTGGTACACTTACCCTATGAAAAATGAAAAAAGTAATTTTAAGCAATTTTACAATATTTTTTATTTTTTGAAAAAATTGAATTTTTTAAAAATCTTTAAGATTATTTAGAATCATTAAAAAAGTGTATAAAAAAATCTGCAATGGAAAATAATAAAAATTTCAGTAGAAGTTTAAATTTTTAGTTCTTAAAAATTTCGAGTTTTATTCAAAAAAATTTTCATGAATTAATTGGTTTTCAATTTTTCATAGTATATTATAGTTATAAATATCCAATTTTGTCAGAAAAAAATTTTTTAACTTTAAATAGCCTTAATTTCGAAAGGTTTCAAATTCATCGGTCTCTCCCCTTAACATTTCTAATTTTATTTAAACATCTGCAATTTATATTTTTTAAAAACCTTCGCTCTGTAATTCATTGAATTCGTTGTCAAAAACTGCTTTTAACATTTCGAACTTTCTATTGAAGGTATTTTTTATTCTACAACATCCACTTTCCGTCATAGGCTTTCCTGGGAACATACTTTCATGAATTTGTAAAATTTCTGCTCTGTTTATATTGATTTTTTCATTCTTGTCTTGACATTTAGATTTAAATTTTTCAAAAATTGATGAAATTTCATTTTTTGCTCTCATCAACAATTCCAAATATCTGCTTCCTTCACGATCATTAGCAGTTTCAAAATCCCTCTCTGGATTTAATGCTTTCTCTTAAAAAAATGAATATAAAAATTTTTAAACTTTTAGTAAAGAATAATAAATTGGAAAAAGTTAACTTGTCTATATTTTACAGAATTAGTATTAAATTTGAACAAAATTGGTTAAATTAATTTATTGAAAATTTCCAAGAAAATACACAAAAAAAAATTATTTCATTCAAGTAATACTTAGGTCTTGTAAATATTTATTTAGTTTAAATACATATTTACTGAATAATAGACAAGTAAATTATTTATTTGAATTAAGTAATTTGTATTTGATCCAAGTAATTTTTTCTAGTGTAATTATTCTGCTTTCGTGTTTATTAAAATAGATAATAAACAACATTGTTTGTCCATTACAAAACTCGCGAATTATAATACGTTTAATAATAAAATAAAATTTTTAAGACAAACATTTAAAAAATTTGTAATTTTACCTAACGTATCTGTAATTTTTTTAAGTAACTTAATTTATTAACTTCTAACCATTGATTTCGAAAAAAATCGGAAATCCAGTGAAATATTACATTTTTCTGCGATTATATTCATTATATGATATAATTATAAAATGATATTAATTAAAATCAAAATGTATTTTTTATTGTCTAACCAATTTTTAAAACATACCTATGAGATCATTCTTAATTATTTGAAAATGTCGTCCTCTTAAAAATTTTTGAAATATTTTGAAGTATTTCTCTTTGTAACATCCGTACGTATGAACGATTAATTGTTTTAAAATTGATTTTTTTAAATAACCTTTGGTATTTATAAAGATTTCTTGATGTCCTTCGTTTATTATACCCAATAATAATTTATTATACAACTTTTTATTATTATGCAATGAAGAATTCATTATTAAACGACGAAAAAGAATTTGACAGAACAAAACTTTAACCTTTAAAAGTTGCATACACATAATAAAACAAAAGTTAATACATATCATATATTATTTGATTGATACAAACTTTACTCCCATAATTTAAAAAACTAAAATTTTACAGGGTTGTCACAAAAACTATATTCTATTTTTCTTTGATTTACAGTTAAAATTCAAATTATAACCCTAACCATAAAAAAAATATTTCAAGAAGTTTTCAATTATAAAAAATTGAATTATTCTTCAATTTTTTAAATCAATAATTATTATTTTTTATTAAAAAAACAAATATAAATTGAATTTTCCAAAAGCACTTTTAAAAAAGCAGTTTTTGGAGAATTTTTCAAATTACTTATCTCAATGTTGTTAAAATTAAAAACTAAAAAGCAGATTATTCTTCAATTTTTCAAAAAAATAATTGTTGTTTGTAGGTAAAAAAATAATAGAGACATGCTGATTAATTTTATTTGAATTTGTAAGGAATTTTTTCATTTTCCAGGAAAACATTCTATTCAAAAAAAATGGATTAAAATTGATTATTCTTAGTCTACTGCAATTTTGGTTCAATTGGTAGGTTTTTTTTAAGGTTATTACGTGTTGTTTTAAAGTAAAAAAATAATAGACTCATGCTGATCAATTTTTTTTGAATTTGTGTGGAATTTTTTCATTTTCAAGAAAAAAATTCTATTTTAAAAAATGGAATAAAATTGATTATTCATAGTCTACTGCAATTTAGGTTCAATTGGTAGGTTTTTTTGAAGGTTATTACGTGTTGTTTTAAGGTAAAAAAATAATAGAGACATGCTGATTAATTTTTTTTGAATTTTTTTCGAATTTTTTTCGAATTTTTTCATTTTCCAGGAAAACATTCTATTTTAAAAAATGGAATAAAATTGATTATTATTAGTCTACTAAAAAAAAAATAATAGAAATAATAGAGACATGCTGATTAATTTTCATTATCCAGGAAAACATTCTATTTTAAAAAATGGAATAAAATTGATTATTATTAGTCTACTGCAATTTAGGTTCAATTGGTAGGTTTTGTTGAAGGTTTTTTCGTGTTGTTTGTAGGTAAAAAAATAATAGAGACATGCTGATTAATTTTATTTGAATTTGTAAGGAATTTTTTCATTTTCCTGGAAAACATTCTATTCAAAAAAATGGAATAAAATTGATTATTCTTAGTCTACTGCAATTTAGGTTCAATTGGTAGGTTTTTTTGAAGGTTATTACGTGTTGTTTTAAGGTAAAAAAATAATAGAGACATGCTGATTAATTTTTTTTGAATTTTTTTCGAATTTTTTCATTTTCAAAGAAAAAATTCTATTTCAAAAAATGTAATAAAATTGATTATTATTAGTCTACTGCAATTGAGGTTCAATTGGTATCTTTAACAAGATTCACCTCGGCATTATGTAGATTAATACTAAATAATAATTAAAATGCACCAACCTAGTTATAATTATATTTATATTTTTTATATACAAGTTTGTATCTATATTATAATAAGTACTATTGTACGAAAGGGCATGTCCCGTTAACTTAATAAATGAAATGAAAATGAAATTATTAGTCTACTGCAATTTAGGTTCAATTGGTAGGTTTTTTTGAAGGTTATTACGTGTTGTTTTAAGGTAAAAAAATAATAGAGACATGCTGATTAATTTTTTTTGAATTTTTTTCGAATTTTTTCATTTTCCAGGAAAACATTCTATTTTAAAAAATGGAATAAAATTGATTATTATTAGTCTACTAAAAAAAAAAATAATAGAAATAATAGAGACATGCTGATTAATTTTCATTTTCCAGGAAAACATTCTATTTTAAAAAATGGAATAAAATTGATTATTATTAGTCTACTAAAAAAAAAAATAATAAAAATAATAGAGACATGCTGATTAATTTTTTTTGAATTTTTTTCGAATTTTTTCATTTTTCAGGAAAACATTCTATTTCAAAAAATGTAATAAAATTGATTATTCTTAGTCTACTGCAATTTAGGTTCAATTGGTAGGTTTTTTTGAAGGTTTTAGGTTTTGTTTTAAGGTAAAAAAAATAATAGAGACACGCTGATTAATTTTATTTGAATTTGTAAGGAATTTTTTCATTTTCCAGGAAAACATTCTATTCAAAAAAATGGAGTAAAATTGATTATTCTTAGTCTACTGCAATTTAGGTTCAATTGGTAGGTTTTTTTGAAGGTTTTAGGTTTTGTTTTAAGGTAAAAAATAATAATAGAGACATGCTGATTAATTTTATTTGAATTTGTAAGAAATTTTTTCATTTTCCAGGAAAACATTCTATTCAAAAAAATGGAATAAAATTGATTATTCTTAGTCTACTGCAATTTAAGTTCAATTGGTAGGTTTTGTTGAAGGTTTTTTCGTGTTGTTTGTAAGTAAAAAAATAATAGAGACATGCTGATTAATTTTTTTTGAATTTGTAAGGAATTTTTTCATTTTCCAGGAAAACATTCTATTTTAAAAAATGGAATAAAATTGATTATTCATAGTCTACTACAATTTAGGTTCAATTGGTAGGTTTTTTTGAAGGTTATTACGTGTTGTTTTAAGGTAAAAAAATAATAGAGACATGCTGATTAATTTTTTTTGAATTTTTTTCGAATTTTTTCATTTTCCAGGAAAACATTCTATTTTAAAAAATGGAATAAAATTGATTATTATTAGTCTACTAAAAAAAAAAAATAATAGAAATAATAGAGACATGCTGATTAATTTTCATTTTCCAGGAAAACATTCTATTTTAAAAAATGGAATAAAATTGATTATTATTAGTCTACTAAAAAAACAAATAATAAAAATAATAGAGACATGCTGATTAATTTTTTTTGAATTTTTTTCGAATTTTTTCATTTATCAGGAAAACATTCTATTTCAAAAAATGTAATAAAATTGATTATTATTAGTCTACTGCAATTTAGGTTCAATTGGTAGGTTTTTTTGAAGGTTATTACGTGTTGTTTTAAGGTAAAAAAATAATAGAGACATGCTGATTAATTTTTTTTCAATTTTTTTCGAATTTTTTTCGAATTTTTTCATTTTCCAGGAAAACATTCTATTTTAAAAAATGGAATAAAATTGATTATTATTAGTCTACTGCAATTTAGGTTCAATTGGTAGGTTTTTTTTAAGGTTATTACGTGTTGTTTAAAGGAAAAAAAATAATAGAGACATGCTGATTAATTTTTTTTGAATTTTTTTCGAATTTTTTCATTTTCCAGGAAAACTTTCTATTTTAAAAAATGTAATAAAATTGATTATTATTAGTCTACTGCAATTTAGGTTCAATTGGTAGGTTTTGTTGAAGGTTTTTTCGTGTTGTTTGTAGGTAAAAAAATATTAGAGACATGCTGATTAATTTTATTTGAATTTGTAAGGAATTATTTCATTTTCCAGGAAAACATTCTATTAAAAAAATGGATTAAAATTGATTATTCTTAGTCTACTGCAATTTAGGTTCAATTGGTAGGTTTTGTTGAAGGTTTTTTCGTGTTGTTTGTAGGTAAAAAAATATTAGAGACATGCTGATTAATTTTATTTGAATTTGTAAGGAATTTTTTCATTTTCCAGGAAACATTCTATTAAAAAAAATGGATTAAAATTGATTATTCTTAGTCTACTGCAATTTAGGTTCAATTGGTAGGTTTTTTTGAAGGTTTTAGGTTTTGTTTTAAGGTAAAAAAAATAATAGAGACACGCTGATTAATTTTATTTGAATTTGTAAGGAATTTTTTCATTTTCCAGGAAAACATTCTATTCAAAAAAATGGAATAAAATTGATTATTCTTAGTCTACTGCAATTTAGGTTCAATTGGTAGGTTTTTTTTAAGGTTTTAGGTTTTGTTTTAAGGTGAAAAATAATAATAGAGACATGCTGATTAATTTTATTTGAATTTGTAAGAAATTTTTTCATTTTCCAGGAAAACATTCTATTCAAAAAAATGGAATAAAATTGATTATTCTTAGTCTACTGCAATTTAGGTTCAATTGGTAGGTTTTGTTGAAGGTTTTTTCGTGTTGTTTGTAGGTAAAAAAATAATAGAGACATGCTGATTAATTTTATTTGAATTTGTAAGGAATTTTTTCATTTTCCAGGAAAACATTCTATTCAAAAAAATAGATTAAAATTGATTATTCTTAGTCTACTGCAATTTAGGTTCAATTGGTAGGTTTTTTTAAGGTTATTACGTATTGTTTTAAAGTAAAAAAATAATAGACTCATGCTGATCAATTTTTTTTGAATTTGTGTGGAATTTTTTCATTTTCCAGGAAAACATTCTATTTTAAAAAATGGAATAAAATTGATTATTCATAGTCTACTGCAATTTAGGTTCAATTGGTAGGTTTTTTTGAAGGTTATTACGTGTTGTTTTAAGGAAAAAAAATAATAGAGACATGCTGATTAATTTTATTTGAATTTTTTTCCAATTTTTTTCGAATTTTTTCATTTTCCAGCAAAACATTCTATTTCAAAAAATGTAATATAATTGATTATTATTAGTCTACTGCAATTTAGGTTCAATTGGTAGGTTTTGTTGAAGGTTTTTTCGTGTTGTTTGTAGGTAAAAAAATATTAGAGACATGCTGATTAATTTTATTTGAATTTGTAAGGAATTTTTTCATTTTCCAGGAAAACATTCTATTAAAAAAAATGGATTAAAATTGATTATTCTTAGTCTACTGCAATTTTGGTTCAACTGGTAGGTTTTTTTGAAGGTTATTACGTGTTGTTTTAAGGTAAAAAAATAATAGAGACATGCTGATTAATTTTTTTTGAATTTTTTTCGAATTTTTTCATTTTCCAGGAAAACATTCTATTTTAAAAAATGGAATAAAATTGATTATTCTTAGTCTACTGCAATTTAGGTTTAATTGGTAGGTTTTGTTGAAGGTTTTTTCGTGTTGTTTGTAGGTAAAAAAATAATAGAGACATGCTGATTAATTTTATTTGAATTTGTAAGGAATTTTTTCATTTTCCAGGAAAACATTCTATTCAAAAAAATGGATTAAAATTGATTATTCTTAGTCTACTGCAATTTAGGTTCAAATGGTAGGTTTTTTTTAAGGTTATTACGTGTTGTTTTAAAGTAAAAAAATAATAGACTCATGCTGATCAATTTTTTTTGAATTTGTGTGGAATTTTTTCATTTTCAAGGAAAACATTCTATTTTAACAAATGGAATAAAATTGATTATTCATAGTCTACTGCAATTTAGGTTCAATTGGTAGGTTTTTTTGAAGGTTATTACGTGTTGTTTTAAGGAAAAAAAAAAATAGAGACATGCTGATTAATTTTATTTGAATTTGTAAGAAATTTTTTCATTTTCCAGGAAAACATTCTATTCAAAAAAATGGAATAAAATTGATTATTCTTAGTCTACTGCAATTTAGGTTCAATTGGTAGGTTTTGTTGAAGGTTTTTTCGTGTTGTTTGTAGGTAAAAAAATAATAGAGACATGCTGATTAATTTTATTTGAATTTGTAAGGAATTTTTTCATTTTCCAGGAAAACATTCTATTCAAAAAAATAGATTAAAATTGATTATTCTTAGTCTACTGCAATTTAGGTTCAATTGGTAGGTTTTTTTAAGGTTATTACGTGTTGTTTTAAAGTAAAAAAATAATAGACTCATGCTGATCAATTTTTTTTGAATTTGTGTGGAATTTTTTCATTTTCCAGGAAAACATTCTATTTTAAAAAATGGAATAAAATTGATTATTCATAGTCTACTGCAATTTAGGTTCAATTGGTAGGGTTTATTGAAGGTTATTACGTGTTGTTTTAAGGAAAAAAAATAATAGAGACATGCTGATTAATTTTATTTGAATTTTTTTCGAATTTTTTCATTTTCCAGGAAAATATTCTATTTCAAAAAATGTAATAAAATTGATTATTATTAGTCTACTGCAATTTAGGTTCAATTGGTAGGTTTTGTTGAAGGTTTTTTCGTGTTGTTTGTAGGTAAAAAAATATTAGAGACATGCTGATTAATTTTATTTGAATTTGTAAGGAATTATTTCATTTTCCAGGAAAACATTCTATTAAAAAAATGGATTAAAATTGATTATTCTTAGTCTACTGCAATTTAGGTTCAATTGGTAGGTTTTGTTGAAGGTTTTTTCGTGTTGTTTGTAGGTAAAAAAATATTAGAGACATGCTGATTAATTTTATTTGAATTTGTAAGGAATTTTTTCATTTTCCAGGAAACATTCTATTAAAAAAAAATGGATTAAAATTGATTATTCTTAGTCTACTGCAATTTAGGTTTAATTGGTAGGTTTTTTTGGAAGGTTTTAGGTTTTGTTTCAAGGTAAAAAATAATAATAGAGACATGCTGATTAATTTTATTTGAATTTGTAAGAAATTTTTTCATTTTCCAGGAAAACATTCTATTCAAAAAAATGGAATAAAATTGATTATTCTTAGTCTACTGCAATTTAGGTTCAATTGGTAGGTTTTGTTGAAGGTTTTTTCGTGTTGTTTGTAGGTAAAAAAATAATTGAGACATGCTGATTAATTTTATTTGAATTTGTAAGGAATTTTTTCATTTTCCAGGAAAACATTCTATTTTAAAAAATGGAATAAAATTGATTATTCATAGTCTACTGCAATTTAGGTTCAATTGGTAGGTTTTTTTGAAGGTTATTACGTGTTGTTTTAAGGAAAAAAAATAATAGACATGCTGATTAATTTTATTTGAATTTTTTTCCCATTTTTTTCGAATTTTTTCATTTTCCAGGAAAACATTCTATTTTAAAAAATGGAATAAAATTGATTATTATTAGTCTACTAAAAAAAAATAATAGAAATAATAGAGACATGCTGATTAATTTTCATTTTCCAGGAAAACATTCTATTTTAAAAAATGGAATAAAATTGATTATTCATAGTTTACTGCAATTTAGGTTCAATTGGTAGGTTTTTTTGAAGGTTATTACGTGTTGTTTTAAAGTAAAAAAATAATAGACTCATGCTGATCAATTTTTTTTGAATTTGTGTGGAATTTTTTTATTTTCAAGGAAAACATTCTATTTTAAAAAATGGAATAAAATTGATTATTCATAGTTTACCGCAATTTAGGTTCAATTGGTAGGTTTTTTTGAAGGTTATTACTTGTTGTTTTAAGGTAAAAAAATAATAGAGACATGCTGATTAATTTTATTTGAATTTGTAAGAAATTTTTTCATTTTCCAGGAAAACATTCTATTCAAAAAAATGGAATAAAATTGATTATTCTTAGTCTACTGCAATTTAGGTTCAATTGGTAGGTTTTGTTGAAGGTTTTTTCGTGTTGTTTGTAGGTAAAAAAATATTAGAGACATGCTGATTAATTTTATTTGAATTTGTAAGGAATTTTTTCATTTTCCAGGAAACATTCTATTAAAAAAAAATGGATTAAAATTAATTATTCTTAGTCTACTGCAATTTAGGTTTAATTGGTAGGTTTTTTTGAAGGTTTTAGGTTTTGTTTCAAGGTAAAAAAAATAATAGAGACACGCTGATTAATTTTATTTGAATTTGTAAGGAATTTTTTCATTTTCCAGGAAAACATTCTATTCAAAAAAATGGAATAAAATTGATTATTCTTAGTCTACTGCAATTTAGGTTCAATTGGTAGGTTTTTTTGAAGGTTTTAGGTTTTTTTTTAAGGTAAAAAATAATAATAGAGACATGCTGATTAATTTTATTTGAATTTGTAAGAAATTTTTTCATTTTCCAGGAAAACATTCTATTCAAAAAAATGGAATAAAATTGATTATTCTTAGTCTACTGCAATTTAGGTTCAATTGGTAGGTTTTTTTGAAGGTTTTAGGTTTTGTTTGTAGGTAAAAAAATAATAGAGACATGCTGATTAATTTTATTTGAATTTGTAAGGAATTTTTCCATTTTCCAGGAAAACATTCTATTCAAAAAAATGGAATAAAATTGATTATTCATAGTCTACTGCAATTTAGGTTCAATTGGTAGGTTTTTTTGAAGGTTATTACGTGTTGTTTTAAGGAAAAAAAATAATAGAGACATGCTGATTAATTTTATTTGAATTTTTTTTCGAATTTTTTCATTTTCCAGGAAAACATTCTATTTTAAAAAATGGAATAAAATTGATTATTATTAGTCTACTAAAAAAAAAAATAATAGAAATAATAGAGACATGCTGATTAATTTTCATTTTCCAGGAAAACATTCTATTTTAAAAAATGGAATAAAATTGATTATTCATAGTTTACTGCAATTTAGGTTCAATTGGTAGGTTTTTTTGAAGGTTATTACGTGTTGTTTTAAAGTAAAAAAATAATAGACTCATGCTGATCAATTTTTTTTGAATTTGTGTGGAATTTTTTCATTTTCAAGGAAAACATTCTATTTTAAAAAATGGAATAAAATTGATTATTCATAGTCTACTGCAATTTAGGTTCAATTGGTAGGTTTTTTTGAAGGTTATTACGTGTTGTTTTAAGGTAAAAAAATAATAGAGACATGCTGATTAATTTTATTTGAATTTGTAAGAAATTTTTTCATTTTCCAGGAAAACATTCTATTCAAAAAAATGGAATAAAATTGATTATTCTTAGTCTACTGCAATTTAGGTTCAATTGGTAGGTTTTGTTGAAGGTTTTTTCGTGTTGTTTGTAGGTAAAAAAATAATAGAGACATGCTGATTAATTTTATTTGAATTTGTAAGGAATTTTTTCATTTTCCAGGAAAACATTCTATTAAAAAAAATAGATTAAAATTGATTATTCTTAGTCTACTGCAATTTAGGTTCAATTGGTAGGTTTTTTTTAAGGTTATTACGTGTTGTTTTAAGGAAAAAAAATAATAGAGACATGCTGATTAATTTTATTTGAATTTGTAAGGAATTTTTTCATTTTCCAGGAAAACATTCTATTCAAAAAAATGGAATAAAATTGATTATTCTTAGTCTACTGCAATTTAGGTTCAATTGGTAGGTTTTTTTGAAGGTTTTAGGTTTTGTTTTAAGGTAAAAAAAATAATAGAGACACGCTGATTAATTTTATTTGAATTTGTAAGGAATTTTTTCATTTTCCAGGAAAACATTCTATTCAAAAAAATGGAATAAAATTGATTATTCTTAGTCTACTGCAATTTAGGTTCAATTGGTAGGTTTTTTTGAAGGTTTTAGGTTTTTTTAAGGTAAAAAATAATAATAAAGACATGCTGATTAATTTTATTTGAATTTGTAAGGAATTTTTTCATTTTCCAGGAAAACATTCTATTCAAAAAAATGGATTAAAATTGATTATTCTTAGTCTACTGCAATTTACGTTCAATTGGTAGGTTTTTTTTAAGGTTATTACGTGTTGTTTTAAAGTAAAAAAATAATAGACTCATGCTGATCAATTTTTTTTTAATTTGTGTGGAATTTTTTCATTTTCAAGGAAAAAATTCTATTTTAAAAAATGGAATAAAATTGATTATTCATAGTCTACTGCAATTTAGGTACAATTGGTAGGTTTTTTTGAAGGTTGTTACATGTTGTTTTAAGGTAAAAAAATAATAGAGACATGCTGATTAATTTTTTTTGAATTTTTTTCGAATTTTTTTCGTATTTTTTCATTTTCCAGGAAAACATTCTATTTTAAAAAATGGAATAAAATTGATTATTATTAGTCTACTAAAAAAAAAATAATAGAAATAATAGAGACATGCTGATTAATTTTCATTTTCCAGGAAAACATTCTATTTTAAAAAATGGAATAAAATTGATTATTATTAGTCTACTAAAAAAAAAAATAATAAAAATAATAGAGACAGTCTGATTAATTTTTTTTGAATTTTTTTCGAATTTTTCTTTTTCCAGGAAAACATTCTATTCAAAAAAATGGATTAAAATTGATTATTCATAGTCTACTGCAATTTAGGTTCAATTGGTAGGTTTTTTTGAAGGTTATTACGTGTTGTTTTAAGGTAAAAAAATAATAGAGACATGCTGATTAATTTTTTTTGAATTTTTTTCGAATTTTTTCATTTTTCAGGAAAACATTCTATTTCAAAAAATGTAATAAAATTGATTATTATTAGTCTACTGCAATTTAGGTTCAATTGGTAGGTTTTTTTGAAGGTTATTACGTGTTGTTTTAAGGTAAAAAAATAATAGAGACATGCTGATTAATTTTTTTTCAATTTTTTTCGAATTTTTTTCGAATTTTTTCATTTTCCAGGAAAACATTCTATTTTAAAAAATGGAATAAAATTGATTATTATTAGTCTACTGCAATTTAGGTTCAATTGGTAGGTTTTTTTTAAGGTTATTACGTGTTGTTTTAAAGTAAAAAAATAATAGACTCATGCTGATCAATTTTTTTTGAATTTGTGTGGAATTTTTTCATTTTCCAGGAAAACATTCTATTTTAAAAAATGGAATAAAATTGATTATTCATAGTCTACTGCAATTTAGGTTCAATTGGTAGGTTTTTTTGAAGGTTATTACGTGTTGTTTTAAGGAAAAAAAATAATAGAGACATGCTGATTAATTTTATTTGAATTTTTTTCGAATTTTTTTCGAATTTTTTCATTTTCCAGGAAAACATTCTATTTCAAAAAATGTAATAAAATTGATTATTATTAGTCTACTGCAATTTAGGTTCAATTGGTAGGTTTTGTTGAAGGTTTTTTCGTGTTGTTTGTAGGTAAAAAAATATTAGAGACATGCTGATTAATTTTATTTGAATTTGTAAGGAATTTTTTCATTTTCCAGGAAAACATTCTATTAAAAAAAAATGGATTAAAATTGATTATTCTTAGTCTACTGCAATTTAGGTTTAATTGGTAGGTTTTTTTGAAGGTTTTAGGTTTTGTTTTAAGGTAAAAAAAATAATAGAGACACGCTGATTAATTTTATTTGAATTTGTAAGGAATTTTTTCATTTTCCAGGAAAACATTCTATTCAAAAAAATGGAATAAAATTGATTATTCTTAGTCTACTGCAATTTAGGTTCAATTGGTAGGTTTTTTTGAAGGTTTTAGGTTTTTTTAAGGTAAAAAATAATAATAAAGACATGCTGATTAATTTTATTTGAATTTGTAAGAAATTTTTTCATTTTCCAGGAAAACATTCTATTCAAAAAAATGAAATAAAATTGATTATTCTTAGTCTACTGCAATTTAGGTTCAATTGGTAGGTTTTGTTGAAGGTTTTTTCGTGTTGTTTGTAGGTAAAAAAATATTAGAGACATGCTGATTAATTTTATTTGAATTTGTAAGGAATTTTTTCATTTTCCAGGAAAACATTCTATTCAAAAAAATGGAATAAAATTGATTATTCTTAGTCTACTGCAATTTAGGTTCAATTGGTAGGTTTTTTTGAAGGTTTTAGGTTTTTTTTTAAGGTAAAAAATAATAATAGAGACATGCTGATTAATTTTATTTGAATTTGTAAGAAATTTTTTCATTTTCCAGGAAAACATTCTATTCAAAAAAATGGAATAAAATTGATTATTCTTAGTCTACTGCAATTTAGGTTCAATTGGTAGGTTTTTTTGAAGGTTTTAGGTTTTGTTTGTAGGTAAAAAAATAATAGAGACATGCTGATTAATTTTATTTGAATTTGTAAGGAATTTTTCCATTTTCCAGGAAAACATTCTATTCAAAAAAATGGAATAAAATTGATTATTCATAGTCTACTGCAATTTAGGTTCAATTGGTAGGTTTTTTTGAAGGTTATTACGTGTTGTTTTAAGGAAAAAAAATAATAGAGACATGCTGATTAATTTTATTTGAATTTTTTTTCGAATTTTTTCATTTTCCAGGAAAACATTCTATTTTAAAAAATGGAATAAAATTGATTATTATTAGTCTACTAAAAAAAAAATAATAGAAATAATAGAGACATGCTGATTAATTTTCATTTTCCAGGAAAACATTCTATTTTAAAAAATGGAATAAAATTGATTATTCATAGTTTACTGCAATTTAGGTTCAATTGGTAGGTTTTTTTGAAGGTTATTACGTGTTGTTTTAAAGTAAAAAAATAATAGACTCATGCTGATCAATTTTTTTTGAATTTGTGTGGAATTTTTTCATTTTCAAGGAAAACATTCTATTTTAAAAAATGGAATAAAATTGATTATTCATAGTCTACTGCAATTTAGGTTCAATTGGTAGGTTTTTTTGAAGGTTATTACGTGTTGTTTTAAGGTAAAAAAATAATAGAGACATGCTGATTAATTTTATTTGAATTTGTAAGAAATTTTTTCATTTTCCAGGAAAACATTCTATTCAAAAAAATGGAATAAAATTGATTATTCTTAGTCTACTGCAATTTAGGTTCAATTGGTAGGTTTTGTTGAAGGTTTTTTCGTGTTGTTTGTAGGTAAAAAAATAATAGAGACATGCTGATTAATTTTATTTGAATTTGTAAGGAATTTTTTCATTTTCCAGGAAAACATTCTATTAAAAAAAATAGATTAAAATTGATTATTCTTAGTCTACTGCAATTTAGGTTCAATTGGTAGGTTTTTTTTAAGGTTATTACGTGTTGTTTTAAGGAAAAAAAATAATAGAGACATGCTGATTAATTTTATTTGAATTTGTAAGGAATTTTTTCATTTTCCAGGAAAACATTCTATTCAAAAAAATGGAATAAAATTGATTATTCTTAGTCTACTGCAATTTAGGTTCAATTGGTAGGTTTTTTTGAAGGTTTTAGGTTTTGTTTTAAGGTAAAAAAAATAATAGAGACACGCTGATTAATTTTATTTGAATTTGTAAGGAATTTTTTCATTTTCCAGGAAAACATTCTATTCAAAAAAATGGAATAAAATTGATTATTCTTAGTCTACTGCAATTTAGGTTCAATTGGTAGGTTTTTTTGAAGGTTTTAGGTTTTTTTAAGGTAAAAAATAATAATAAAGACATGCTGATTAATTTTATTTGAATTTGTAAGGAATTTTTTCATTTTCCAGGAAAACATTCTATTCAAAAAAATGGATTAAAATTGATTATTCTTAGTCTACTGCAATTTACGTTCAATTGGTAGGTTTTTTTTAAGGTTATTACGTGTTGTTTTAAAGTAAAAAAATAATAGACTCATGCTGATCAATTTTTTTTTAATTTGTGTGGAATTTTTTCATTTTCAAGGAAAAAATTCTATTTTAAAAAATGGAATAAAATTGATTATTCATAGTCTACTGCAATTTAGGTACAATTGGTAGGTTTTTTTGAAGGTTGTTACATGTTGTTTTAAGGTAAAAAAATAATAGAGACATGCTGATTAATTTTTTTTGAATTTTTTTCGAATTTTTTTCGAATTTTTTCATTTTCCAGGAAAACATTCTATTTTAAAAAATGGAATAAAATTGATTATTATTAGTCTACTAAAAAAAAAATAATAGAAATAATAGAGACATGCTGATTAATTTTCATTTTCCAGGAAAACATTCTATTTTAAAAAATGGAATAAAATTGATTATTATTAGTCTACTAAAAAAAAAAATAATAAAAATAATAGAGACAGGCTGATTAATTTTTTTTGAATTTTTTTCGAATTTTTCTTTTTCCAGGAAAACATTCTATTCAAAAAAATGGATTAAAATTGATTATTCATAGTCTACTGCAATTTAGGTTCAATTGGTAGGTTTTTTTGAAGGTTATTACGTGTTGTTTTAAGGTAAAAAAATAATAGAGACATGCTGATTAATTTTTTTTGAATTTTTTTCGAATTTTTTCATTTTTCAGGAAAACATTCTATTTCAAAAAATGTAATAAAATTGATTATTATTAGTCTACTGCAATTTAGGTTCAATTGGTAGGTTTTTTTGAAGGTTATTACGTGTTGTTTTAAGGTAAAAAAATAATAGAGACATGCTGATTAATTTTTTTTCAATTTTTTTCGAATTTTTTTCGAATTTTTTCATTTTCCAGGAAAACATTCTATTTTAAAAAATGGAATAAAATTGATTATTATTAGTCTACTGCAATTTAGGTTCAATTGGTAGGTTTTTTTTAAGGTTATTACGTGTTGTTTTAAAGTAAAAAAATAATAGACTCATGCTGATCAATTTTTTTTGAATTTGTGTGGAATTTTTTCATTTTCCAGGAAAACATTCTATTTTAAAAAATGGAATAAAATTGATTATTCATAGTCTACTGCAATTTAGGTTCAATTGGTAGGTTTTTTTGAAGGTTATTACTTGTTGTTTTAAGGTAAAAAAATAATAGAGACATGCTGATTAATTTTATTTGAATTTGTAAGAAATTTTTTCATTTTCCAGGAAAACATTCTATTCAAAAAAATGGAATAAAATTGATTATTCTTAGTCTACTGCAATTTAGGTTCAATTGGTAGGTTTTGTTGAAGGTTTTTTCGTGTTGTTTGTAGGTAAAAAAATAATAGAGACATGCTGATTAATTTTATTTGAATTTGTAAGGAATTTTTTCATTTTCCAGGAAAACATTCTATTCAAAAAAAAGGATTAAAATTGATTATTCTTAGTCTACTGCAATTTAGGTTCAATTGGTAGGTTTTTTTGAAGGTTTTAGGTTTTTTTAAGGTAAAAAATAATAATAAAGACATGCTGATTAATTTTATTTGAATTTGTAAGAAATTTTTTCATTTTCCAGGAAAACATTCTATTCAAAAAAATGAAATAAAATTGATTATTCTTAGTCTACTGCAATTTAGGTTCAATTGGTAGGTTTTTTTTAAGGTTATTACGTGTTGTTTTAAAGTAAAAAAATAATAGACTCATGCTGATCAATTTTTTTTGAATTTGTGTGGAATTTTTTCATTTTCAAGGAAAACATTCTATTTTAAAAAATGGAATAAAATTGATTATTCATAGTTTACTGCAATTTAGGTTCAATTGGTAGGTTTTGTTGAAGGTTTTTTCGTGTTGTTTGTAGGTAAAAAAATAATAGAGACATGCTGATTAATTTTATTTGAATTTGTAAGGAATTTTTTCATTTTCCAGGAAAACATTCTATTCAAAAACAAGGAGGGGGTCCTTTATGTTTATTTCATAAACATTATGCTTCCTCATTGTGTGAAGCAAAAAATTCGCTTCCTCGTGAAGGAAGCAATGAATTTGTCCAATTCAATTGATTGATTTAAAAAATTTCGAGTTAAAAATGTTTTAAATTAATTAAATTTTTTGAAAAATAAAGAAAATTTTAATTAATTTTGAGTGTAACATAAACTTTATATATACGAATCGATTCGTTTTAATGCAAGGAATACAATTATTTTATTCATCAACTTGAATTTAAAAAAAACACAAAATTTTTTAGCTAAAATATGAATTTTCGATTTTTCAATTTTTATTAATTCTCAAATTTTAAATCAAATCTATACTTTATATATACCAACCAATTCGTTTCAATGCAGGGAATAAAATTATTTCAAATATAAACATGAATTTAAATAAACACATCATTTTTTAGCTAAAATGAGAATTTTTGATTTTTTAACTTTCTTTAATTCTTTAAATTTCAATCAAATCTATACTTTATATATATCAATCGATTCATCTTGACATAAAGAAGACGATTATATTATATATTACCTTAAATTTTTCGATTTAAAAATTTTTTCAATTAAAAAAAAATTTTTGGAAAAAAGACGATAAAATTTTTTTTTTGGGGTATTTTTAAAAATTCTCTCGTCATTTTTGAGAGATTAATGTGTTAAATAAGCCTACCAAATTTTATCCAAATCCATTAAAACCTGTTAAAGATATCGTGTTCACAAAAACGATCCACTCACACATACACACACACACACACACACACACACACACACATACACACACACATACATACATCCGGACAATTGATCAGGATCTCATATAACATGTTTCTATATAGAGGAAAATTTGTTTTCACCATTTTTAAAAAGTTTATAAACGAAAGGACTACATAGCTTCCTCCACGAGGAAGCAAAATGGATTAAAATTGATTATTCTTAGTCTACTGCAATTTACGTTCAATTGGTAGGTTTTTTTTAAGGTTATTACGTGTTGTTTTAAAGTAAAAAAATAATAGACTCATGCTGATCAATTTTTTTTGAATTTGTGTGGAATTTTTTCATTTTCAAGGAAAAAATTCTATTTTAAAATATGGAATAAAATTGATTATTCATAGTCTACTGCAATTTAGGTACAATTGGTAGGTTTTTTTGAAGGTTATTACATGTTGTTTTAAGGTAAAAAAATAATAGAGACATGCTGATTAATTTTTTTTGAATTTTTTTCGAATTTTTTCATTTTCCAGGAAAACATTCTATTTTAAAAAATGGAATAAAATTGATTATTATTAGTCTACTGCAATTTAGGTTCAATTGGTAGGTTTTTTTGAAGGTTATTAGGTGTTGTTTTAAGGTAAATAAATAATAGAGACATGCTGATTAATTATTTTTGAATTTTTTTCGAATTTTTTCATTTTCAAGGAAAAAATTCTATTTCAAAAAATGTAATAAAATTGATTATTATTAGTCTACTGCAATTTAGGTTCAATTGGTAGGTTTTGTTGAAGGTTTTTTCGTGTTGTTTGTAGGTAAAAAAATATTAGAGACATGCTGATTAATTTTATTTGAATTTGTAAGGAATTTTTTCATTTTCCAGGAAAACATTCTATTAAAAAAAATGGATTAAATTGATTATTCTTAGTCTACTGCAATTTAGGTTCAATTGGTAGGTTTTTTTGAAGGTTTTAGGTTTTGTTTTAAGGTAAAAAAAATAATAGAGACACGCTGATTAATTTTATTTGAATTTGTAAGGAATTTTTTCATTTTCCAGGAAAACATTCTATTCAAAAAAATGGATTAAAATTGATTATTCTTAGTCTACTGCAATTTACGTTCAATTGGTAGGTTTTTTTTAAGGTTATTATTACGTGTTGTTTTAAAGTAAAAAATTATAGACTCATGCTGATCAATTTTTTTTGAATTTGTGTGGAATTTTTTCATTTTCAAGGAAAACATTCTATTTTAAAAAATGGAATAAAATTGATTATTCATAGTTTACTGCAATTTAGGTTCAATTGGTAGGTTTTGTTGAAGGTTTTTTCGTGTTGTTTGTAGGTAAAAAAATAATAGAGACATGCTGATTAATTTTATTTGAATTTGTAAGGAATTTTTTTCATTTTCCAGGAAAACATTCTATTCAAAAAAATGGATTAAAATTGATTATTCTTAGTCTACTGCAATTTACGTTCAATTGGTAGGTTTTTTTTAAGGTTATTACGTGTTGTTTTAAAGTAAAAAAATAATAGACTCATGCTGATCAATTTTTTTGAATTTGTGTGGAATTTTTTCATTTTCAAAGAAAAAATTCTATTTTAAAAAATGGAATTAAATTGATTATTCATAGTCTACTGCAATTTAGGTACAATTGGTAGGTTTTTTTGAAGGTTATTACATGTTGTTTTAAGGTAAAAAAATAATAGAGACATGCTGATTAATTTTTTTTGAATTTTTTTCGAATTTTTTTCGAATTTTTTCATTTTCCAGGAAAACATTCTATTCAAAAAAATGGATTAAAATTGATTATTTTTAGTCTACTTCAATTTAGGTTCAATTGGTAGGTTTTTTTTAAGGTTATTACGTGTTGTTTTAAAGTAAAAAAATAATAGACTCATGCTGATCAATTTTTTTTGAATTTGTGTCGAAATTTTTCATTTTCAAGGAAAAACATTCTATTTTAAAAAATGGAATAAAATTGATTATTCATAGTTTACTGCAATTTAGGTTCAATTGGTAGGTTTTGTTGAAGGTTTTTTCGTGTTGTTTGTAGGTAAAAAAATAATAGAGACATGCTGATTAATTTTATTTGAATTTGTAAGGAATTTTTTCATTTTCCAGGAAAACATTCTATTCAAAAAAATGGATTAAAACTGATTATTCTTAGTCTACTGCAATTTACGTTCAATTGGTAGGTTTTTTTTAAGGTTATTACGTGTTGTTTTAAAGTAAAAAAATAATAGACTCATGCTGATCAATTTTTTTTGAATTTGTGTGAAATTTTTTCATTTACAAGGAAAAAATTCTATTTTAAAAAATGGAATAAAATTGATTATTCATAGTCTACTGCAATTTAGGTACAATTGGTAGGTTTTTTTGAAGGTTATTACATGTTGTTTTAAGGTAAAAAAATAATAGAGACACGCTGATTAATTTTTTTTGAATTTTTTTCGAATTTTTTTCGAATTTTTTCATTTTCCAGGAAAACATTCTATTTTAAAAAATGGAATAAAATTGATTATTATTAGTCTACTGCAATTTAGGTTCAATTGGTAGGTTTTTTTGAAGGTTATTAGGTGTTTTTTTAAGGAAAAAAAATAATAGAGACATGCTGATTAATTTTATTTGAATTTTTTTCCCATTTTTTTTCGAATTTTTTTATTTTCCAGGAAAACATTCTATTTAAAAAAATGGAATAAAATTGATTATTATTAGTCTACTAAAAAAAAAAATAATAGAAATAATAGAGACATGCTGATTAATTTTCATTTTCCAGGAAAACATTCTATTTTAAAAAATGGAATAAAATTGATTATTCATAGTTTACTGCAATTTAGGTTCAATTGGTAGGTTTTTTTGAAGGTTATTACGTGTTGTTTTAAAGTAAAAAAATAATAGACTCATGCTGATCAATTTTTTTTGAATTTGTGTGGAATTTTTTCATTTTCAAGGAAAACATTCTATTTTAAAAAATGGAATAAAATTGATTATTCATAGTTTACCGCAATTTAGGTTCAATTGGTAGGTTTTTTTGAAGGTTATTACTTGTTGTTTTAAGGTAAAAAAATAATAGAGACATGCTGATTAATTTTATTTGAATTTGTAAGAAATTTTTTTATTTTCCAGGAAAACATTCTATTCAAAAAAATGGAATAAAATTGATTATTCTTAGTCTACTGCAATTTAGGTTCAATTGGTAGGTTTTTTTTAAGGTTTTTTCGTGTTGTTTGTAGGTAAAAATATAATAGAGACATGCTGATTAATTTTATTTGAATTTGTAAGGAATTTTTTTATTTTCCAGGAAAACATTCTATTCAAAAAAATGGATTAAAATTGATTATTCTTAGTCTACTGCAATTTAGGTTCAATTGGTAGGTTTTTTTTAAGGTTATTACGTGTTGTTTTAAAGTAAAAAAATAATAGAGACATGCTGATTAATTTTATTTGAATTTGTAAGGAATTTTTTCATTTTCCAGGAAAACATTCTATTCAAAAAAATGGATTAAAATTGATTATTCTTAGTCTACTGCAATTTAGGTTCAATTGGTAGGTTTTTTTTAAGGTTATTACGTGTTGTTTTAAAGTAAAAAAATAATAGACTCATGCTGATCAATTTTTTTTGAATTTGTGTGGAATTTTTTCATTTTCAAGGAAAACATTCTATTTTAAAAAATGGAATAAAATTGATTATTCATAGTTTACTGCAATTTAGGTTCAATTGGTAGGTTTTGTTGAAGGTTTTTTCGTGTTGTTTGTAGGTAAAAAAATAATAGAGACATGCTGATTAATTTTATTTGAATTTGTAAGGAATTTTTTCATTTTCCAGGAAAACATTCTATTCAAAAAAATGGATTAAAATTGATTATTCTTAGTCTACTGCAATTTACGTTCAATTGGTAGGTTTTTTTTAAGGTTATTACGTGTTGTTTTAAAGTAAAAAAATAATAGACTCATGCTGATCAATTTTTTTTGAATTTGTGTGAAATTTTTTCATTTTCAAGGAAAAAATTCTATTTTAAAAAATGGAATAAAATTGATTATTCATAGTCTACTGCAATTTAGGTACAATTGGTAGGTTTTTTTGAAGGTTATTACATGTTGTTTTAAGGTAAAAAAATAATAGAGACATGCTGATTAATTTTTTTTGAATTTTTTTCGAATTTTTTTCGAATTTTTTCATTTTCCAGGAAAACATTCTATTTTAAAAAATGTAATAAAATTGATTATTATTAGTCTACTGCAATTTAGGTTCAATTGGTAGGTTTTGTTGAAAGTTTTTTCGTGTTGTTTGTAGGTAAAAAAATATTAGAGACATGCTGATTAATTTTATTTGAATTTGTAAGGAATTTTTTCATTTTCCAGGAAAACATTCTATTAAAAAAAATGGATTAAAATTGATTATTCTTAGTCTACTGCAATTTAGGTTCAATTGGTAGGTTTTTTTGAAGGTTTTAGGTTTTGTTTTAAGGTAAAAAAAATAATAGAGACACGCTGATTAATTTTATTTGAATTTGTAAGGAATTTTTTCATTTTCCAGGAAAACATTCTATTCAAAAAAATGGAATAAAATTGATTATTCTTAGTCTACTGCAATTTAGGTTCAATTGGTAGGTTTTGTTGAAGGTTTTTTCGTGTTGTTTGTAGGTAAAAAAATAATAGAGACATGCTGATAAATTTTTTTTGAATTTGTAAGGAATTTTTTCATTTTCCAGGAAAACATTCTATTCAAAAAAATGGAATAAAATTGATTATTCTTAGTCTACTGCAATTTAGGTTCAATTTGTAGGTTTTTTTTAAGGTTATTACGTGTTGTTTTAAAGTAAAAAAATAATAGACTCATGCTGATCAATTTTTTTTTGAATTTGTGTGGAATTTTTTCATTTTCAAGGAAAAAATTCTATTTTAAAAAATGGAATAAAATTGATTATTCTTAGTCTACTGCAATTTACGTTCAATTGGTAGGTTTTTTTGAAGGTTATTACGAGTAGTATAGCTATACCATTACTAGCGCATAGTTCCCGCGGCTGCCGCTAGATGGCGCCACTGGTATGTTCCCCTCAGTCGGTAATACCCTCTGTCGGTAATGCAGATTCCTACATTATCAGCAGTCGGTAAAGTAGATCCCTGTTGGTAATTTTGGTTCGGTCGGTAAGGTAGGAAACTGTTTTACCGACCGATGGGCCAATTGGACTACCCTTGCGGGGGAACTTTGAATTAATTTACCATATTGGTTTTGGTAAATTTGAATTTCGCGCCAAAGGTTGGTATTGTCAACTACCCTTGCGGTGGAACTTTGATCTAATTTACCATATTTCTTTTGGTAAATTTGAATTTCGCGCCAAAGGTCGGTATTGTCAACTACCCTTGCGCTGGAACTTTGAACTAATTTACCATATTTCTTTTGGTAAATTTGAATTTCGCGCTAAAGGTCGGTATTGTCACGCATGCGCAGTGAACATTTTATTCTTTCCTTGGAACTGGGGACATTTCTAGGGACTTTTAAATTAATTTACCACTGAATATTTCTTTTGGTAAATTTGAATTTTCGCGCCAAAGGTCGGTAATGTGTTACCATCAGTCGGTGCTGCAGATTTCTACATTATCAGTTGTTGGTATGGTAGATTCCTGACATAAATTTTGACTCGATTGGTAAGGTAGGAAACTGTTTTACCGACCGAGTGGGTAATAATTAATTTTTAGTTCCTAAAAGTACCGAGTGCTATTGGTGCGTGCGCATGTTGCATATGTGTGTATCCATGTGATTGAGTATATAAGGTGGAGCTGGACACAGTAGAGACTTTAGAACCAGCTCCTTCAACTGTACCGTATCTTATATTACAACCGTCAGTAAGCAGAGATCATAAAGGGGTGAAGGAAGTAACTTGCAGAAAAGGATCACAGAGTGCAGCCCACATAGTTATCAGTGTTTAAGGAGGAAGTGTGCGCAGAGGGCAGCACTGTTAAAGAGGCCATTTTGAAAAATATCAAAGTATGGTTCTGTTTTTAACATTTAAATGGTTTTTTAAGGGAAATTTAATTTTTAATATTTTCTAGAATGGTTGGTAGACGGCGTAGAGCTCCTGATATGGATAATGAGGTTCCTCAAAAGTTGAAAAGGATTAATACGTCACTTCTGGATGAATGCCAATCTCTTCTTAAAACTACGGAAGATGCAGCGAATTTATTGAACTTGATAAAAACCGATACCGACAGACTTCAATTTGTGACCAGATGGATGACTACGTGTGACAAAAATCTCGAAACATTACGAAATATTTTAGACAATCTGTATTGCTCGTTTCAAAGACAAAGATGTTTAAACATGATTCAACAATTTGTTTGTCTTCATACCAAGTTGGAGGTTTCTTTAAAACAAGGAGCTGGAGTTATTCAACCTAAAGCCAATATTCCTGCTGTTGATAAGGAGGGAATTACAGATCGTGTACGCTGGGCTAATTGTCAAAATGCTTTTAAAAATCGCCTTCAGACGAGCTTCATTATCAACCTGGTGCACATAGATCTCAGTGCTTTTTTGGATGACGCGAGGATACTGTTTGAAGAATATATCCAATCTGTATTAAAAAGACATGGTTCACTGAAAGTGTATGCAGTACTTGGCGCGAAGTATAAAAAAGTTGCTAATGATATGGAGCAAATTGAATCTAAATACTTTAATGTGAGGAGTGTAGTAATTTTCGAGACAACTGTTTTAACAGACTGGTACTGTGATAATATTAAGGAGCCGATACTGAAGTTTGTAGAGGAGTTTGCGGAAAAGGAATCCCAGTGGACATTGCATTCGATTACGAAACTGGAGATCAACGTAAACAAATATAATCCAGCACGAGTTGGTTCCTACATTGATTTACCACATAAAATTAAAATGAAAAAAGCATGTATCAATGTTAAAAATACGGACAACAAGTGTTTCATGTGGGCAGTATTATCAGCTTTATATCCAAAAAATAGGGATGCTGATCGGGTTTCGAGTTACTATGAGTTTCAAAAAGAATTGAATTTCAATGGAATCAACTTTCCTGTAACGTTAAAGGATATTTCAAAATTCGAGAAACAAAATGACATCTCTATCAATCTTTATGGACTTCGTTTAATGAACAAAAAGTTTATTACTGTTCCATTACACCTGACTTTGGACAAAAAAGAGAGACACATTAATTTATTAAGAGTTGAAAGTTTCTATGAGAACGAGGCTGGCAGTGATGATGAAGATACTCCTGATGTTGCCATTCCTGCTGCAGCTGATATTGCCGTACCAATAAATTATCACTATGTTTGGATTAAGAATTTATCCAGGCTTGTAAATTATCAACTCTCATCTGATGGACATCGAAAACACATCTGTGATCGATGTCTTCATTATTTTGCCACAGAAGAGAGATTAGCCAAGCATGAGGAGGAGTGCCAAAATTTAAACGAGTGTAAAATCAACCTTCCCAAACCTGGACAAAATTTCATCTGGTTTAAAAATTATGGTAATAAGGAAAAAGTTCCGTTTGTAATCTACGCTGATTGTGAGTGTTTGCTAAATCCTGTTGAAGATCAAGAGTCAACTTCTAATACTGAAGTCATTCAACAGCATGAAGTATTCAGTATTGGTTATTACGTAAAGTGCAGCTACGATGACTCATTATCCGGATACTATTCCTGTCCAGTGGGAGCAGATCCAGCCAAATGGTTTGCCCAGGAGTTGAAGCAGTTAGCTGAAAAAGTGGATACAATCATAAAAAACCCTATTCCAATGGACAAACTGACACCAGACGAGATTGAAGCTTTTGTGGATGCTACAATCTGTCATATTTGTGAAGGTCAATTTTCACCACATGAGAAAAAAGTTCGAGATCACTCACACCTAACAGGTAAATACCGAGGCCCTGCGCATGAAAAATGTAATTTAAATTACCAAGACTCACGTGTAATACCTGTTGTATTCCATAATCTGAGTGGGTATGATGCGCATTTCATAATTAAAGACATTTGCTTAGAATTTAAAGGTAAAATTGATCTTTTACCGCTGAACAAAGAAAAGTACATTTCTTTTACCAAGCGTGTTAAAGGCAGTGAAATCAAATTTCGATTCATAGACTCCTTTAAATTCATGGCTTCGTCTTTAGAAAAGCTTGCATCATACCTATCAGATTATAAAATCGTTAATCAAGTATTTTCTAACCTCACTAGTGACGAAATCGGTTTACTTACGCGTAAAGGGGTTTTACCTTACGAATATTTGGATTCTCGAGAAAAATTAAAAGAAACAAACTTACCCTCGAAAGAACAGTTTTATAGTACGCTTAATGACAGTACGGTTTCTGATGAAGATTATTTACACGCACAAAACGTTTGGTCCACTTTCAATTGTTCTAATATCAGTGATTATGTAGATTTATACATGAAGACAGACGTATTACTGTTAGTAGATATTTTCGAAAATTTCAGAGAACAATGCTTACAAGCTTACAGACTGGACCCTGCTCATTATTATACTACACCGGGATTAACTTGGGACGTGATGTTAAAATTTACTAATGTGAGGTTAGAATTGATTACTGACATTGACAAGCTAATGTTTGTTGAACGTGGTGTAAGAGGAGGTATAAGTCAATGTAGTAATCGATATGCGAGCGCGAATAATCCGTATATGGAAAAATTCAATGAAAATGAAGAAACGAAGTATATCATGTACTATGATGCAAATAATTTGTATGGTTGGGGTATGGTACAACCACTACCTTATGGTGGATTTGAGTGGGTTAAAGTGACAGACAATTTTGATTTCAATATTCCTGACGATTCACCGTTTGGATACATTTTAGAAGTAGATTTAAATTATCCGAAAGAATTACACGACACTCATAGTGACTTACCTTTCTGCTCCGTACACTCTAATCCACCATCAGAGTCAAAACAATCGAAGTTGTTGACAACATTAGAACCTAAACGCAAATACATAATCCATTACAGAGTTTTAAAACAGGTTTTGACTAATGGTCTCGAGTTAGTAAAAATTCACAGAGCCATGAAATTTAAACAATCAACGTGGCTTAAGCCTTATATCGATTTTAATACTACTAGGAGAGCTAATGCGAAAAATGAATTCGAAAAGAACTTATTTAAACTCATGAATAACGCGGTTTACGGAAAAACCATGGAAAATGTACGCAAACACGTCGACGTTAAACTTGTAAACAAATGGAGCGGTCGCTATGGAGCTGAGGCTCTCATATCGAAACCAAATTTTCACAGTCGATCAATTTTCGATGAAAACCTGGTAGCGATTGAACTGCGAAAAACTGAAATTTTAATGAACAAACCGATATATGTTGGTTTTGCTGTTCTTGATGTATCCAAGTCTCTCATTTATGATTTCCACTATGACTATATGTTAAAAAAATATGTCGATTCTTGCAAGTTGATGTATACGGATACAGATAGTCTTATTTATGAAGTAAAGTGTGACGACATTTATGCTGATATAAAGCATGATATCAAGAAATTTGATACATCTGATTATCCCAAGGATAATATATACAATATTCCGCAAGCCAACAATAAAATTCTGGGACTCATGAAAGATGAGTGTAGTGGTAAGATCATCACAGAATTTGTTGGCTTGCGGAGTAAAATGTATAGTATTCGTGTGAATGGACAGGATTTTACTAAAAAAGTTAAAGGTGTAAGAGCGGTTATTGTAAAGAAAACTATAGATTTCAACGATTATATTGATTGTCTACAAAATTTTTCGATTCAAACGAGAACTCAACATGTCATCAGATCTCGATTACACAAAGTTGAAACTGTAAAACAACTGCGCTACTTACTTCCTGAAAGTAGTGACACTTTTGCTTGGGGACATTATAAAATAAAGAAAAATTAAGTCTGTTTTATAAGTTGTAAATAATTTGTAAATATGAATGAAAAATAAATAGAAAGTTTTATTGTATTTGTTGATTTTTTATTTATTACCGTATAACTTTTTACATTATTAAAGTATTTACAATTATCAAAGTGGTAAATTTTTGAAGATCAACATTGATTCAACTTTGATTCAACATTGATTCAACATTGATTCAACATTGATTCAACATTGATTCAACATTGATTCAACATTGATTCAACATTGATTCAACATTGATTCAACATTGATTCAACATTGATTCAACATTGATTCAACATTGATTCAACATTGATTCAACATTGATTCAACATTGATTCAACATTGATTCAACATTGATTCAACATTGATTCAACATTGATTTAACATTGATTCAACATTGATTCAACATTGATTCAACATTGATTCAACATTGATTCAACATTGATTCAACATTGATTCAACATTAATCTGTTTTGTTTATCCAACTGTTATGAGAATTATCAAAGCCTAACCATTTGACAAAAATTTCATTTCCACGTCTCTTGAGAACTTTTTCTACAAGATATACATCAGGATATTTTACTTTAAGAAGTTCCTCTTCATAGAATCCTCCACTGACAGGTTGATCTTGATAGTCCTTTAGTATATAAGTCACCGGTCGAGTTGGTTTGACTTTATCAATGGTGAATATTTCAGTTGTCCAATTCGGTGTGTAACCTTTCTCAAACACATTTTTAAATTTGCTGACACGAACTTTGTCTCCAATTTTAAACTTAGATCTTCTAAAAGGTATGTTTCTTAGTTTGGAGATTCGTTCTTTCAAAATTTCAACATGATCTGCAGTAACATCTTTGGGTTTCATTCCAATTGTACGATGTTTTGTATTATTATACTCAGAAATGAGATTAGGTAATATATCACACCACTTATAATTTCCTCTTAAACTAAACTGAATCCACATTTTCCTTTTGAGTGTTCGATTAAATCGCTCAACAATGGATGCTTTTAAGTTACTATATGTTGAATAGAAATTAATTTTTCTCAATTCCATTAAAGCTTGAAATTCTGAGTTGTAGAATTCTTTTCCTTTATCGGTGTGCAGGTTTTTTGGAATACGTCCTTTTACAAATATGGAATTCATTGCATCCGTGACATCTTTTCCATTTTTACTCTTTACAGGTACAGCCCATGCATACTTTGAAAATATATCTACAACTGTAAGTAAATATTTAAATCCTTTATTTATTTTGGAAAAAGGTAACATTTCAACTAAATCTGCTTGCCAAGTATCATCAATATCACGCATTTCAACTCGTCGACGATGATAATTTTTTCTAGCTTGAGTATGAAGTTCATTGACAACTGTCAATTTTTCATTGTCCATTTTCAAGAGCACTCAAACGAGCATCTAATTGACCAATAATTTCTGAGTTTTTATAAGATAAATCTGGATTTATTGCTTTTTCAAGATTGTTTAATTTTTCTGTTAATGAGTCGTCGAGAATTTTCAATAACACGTTAAAGTTGTCAATGTCTGATCGCAATGAAGATGTAATTTGATAAACTAATCGCACTTCGTTCTCTATCATACGTCGAGCAAGATTTAAATTAACAGCGTCCTCTTGATCTTCAGCTTTTGAAACGTTGTAAATTCTTCTACCTTCAACGTCGTAGTTGCCTTGTGAATTTATTTTAAAACCAAGTCCAGTCGGTCCAGGTGGTCCTCGCTTTGCTACTACACTTCCTCCTCGATTAAGAGGATGTCCGAACACATCAATGCTCATTTTTATACTGATCTATAGTCGACTGAGCATTTATTAATATATAATTTCTGCTTCACGTAACTCTTCAATAATAGACATAATTTCATTGTCATGACTCGGATTACCAGCTGATCTAGATGCCGTTAGCAGTCTTAAACGGTCAACTAATTCATTCGGATCATCCCAATAAATATAATCAGTTTTAACATTTTTTCGAGCTATCATAGAACGAGGTAGTGAAGAACCAGTTATTGATTGTCTCTTTTTATTAGTTGAATTTAAAGAAGAAGAAAAAAGATTTGAAATAATATTTAAATATTTGAAACTTTTATCTTTTCGAACTGATTCAGAAGAACTATACTTCTTTTTGTGAGCATTTGTATTTAGGAGTACTTCTTTAAAATTGTTTTCATCATTCTTACTTACCTTAAGCATGTTTGGTTTACTCTTAAATAAAAGTTCTAATAGACCTACGCTTTGCACATAACGTTTATCACCAATTTTAATAAATTGATTGTCAAAAATTATTGGTGAATCTCCAATCATAAATGACCCATCACTGACTTTACGTACTCCATACACCGTATCCAAACATTGCTTTCTGTTATGATTTAATAAGAACATGTATTTACTTAATAATTTATCACTATCATCTTCATCATTGTCATCATGATTTACTCCAGTTTCACTGATATCCTCATCAAAGTTTGAATATTCTTCCTCTTCAATTTCCTCATCATTCTTTTTAATTTTAACTCTATCTATCTCTTCACTCTTAATGTCAGATATATTAACAATTTTTTTTAAAGGTTGAACTATAGGTTTAAAAGTTTCATTTAATACTTGTTCGGCGTTTTCTTTTCCCAATTTAAACATGCGATGTTTACGTCGAATTGCTTCACTAGCTTTAGCAATTTGACGTAAATATTCTTTTTCTTTACTATACATGTTGATATATCAGGATCTCAACTTCAACTAAGACAATTTAAACATGTATCTTTATTTATAGCAATACAAAACAGTCAAAACCTTTCCTGTACCTACCCTCATTTATGTTGCTATCTTTATCAATAACAACAAAACCATACTTATCAGAATTCCAACAAGCTGAACATAATTCACGAAATTGAGAAAATGTCATATCTGTATTAATATGATCGTCATACACATGTTTCAAATTCTTTTCATCTTGGCGAAAAAGAACTAGCAAATTAACATTATCTCTCACTAAATGTTTCGGAATCCTTGCATAAGTCTGACATAAATAAAAACTATCAACGCTGACATGTCTACCCATACAAAAGAAAGCTCTTATATTATCTTGTTTTTCACAAGCAACATCATCAAATATAAAAATTGAATTTGGTTTTGCATCTTGAGGAGCAATTACTTCTTCATGCTCACTAAAAGGTAAATATTCAACTCCATCAACATCACTAACAACTTGTTCCAAGAATTTATATTTTGGTTGTTGTAGTGATTTCGAGTAAAGATAAATGTTTTCAAATCTAAGACCATTAGGATGTAATATTAAAGATAAAAGGACATTAGTTTTTCCACAATTTGATGGACCACAGAGTACTGCTCGTATGCTACCTGATAATAAACTACCATGACGTTTAACTTTCTTCTCATGTTGTTGAACAATCGAGTCCAGATTCACGACTGGTAACTTTAGAGGTTGTTCATTGAATCGCATCATGAAGTAGACTGTCAAAAAAGATATAAATACAAGGCTTTTATAGTTTTCGAATCATTCTAATGTCAACTTTCATTGAGTAAAGTATGATTATACATCATAGCTCTCGAGGTAAAGGTCTGGTTAACAGTGTTATCAATAAGTTACCATTTGAATTCCATCTACCTGGTTATCAATATTGTGGACCAGGCACAAAATTGGCAAAACGTTTAGCACGAGGTGATCCTGGTGTAAATCGGTTGGATGCTGCTTGTAAGGAACACGATATTTCATATTCAAAGAATCGTGAAAACATTGAAGCAAGAAACGCTGCTGATAGGATATTAGCAGAAAAAGCTTGGCAACGTGTGATAGCAAACGATTCCAGTGTAGGTGAAAAAGCTGCTGCTTTAGCAATATCAGGAACAATGAAAGTTAAGTCGAAACTTGGTATGGGAGTTAGAAGAAAAAAGAAGAAGACAAAGGTGACTTCGAAGAAACGAACAGCACTAAGAAAAATTGTAGATTCTGCTAGAAAATCTATAATTCCAGGTCATGATGCTCAATCTACAATTAAAGCTGCTATTGAAAATGCTCGAAAAGCTATCAAAAAAGCAGGAGGTAGAAAAAAAATTTTAGCTCCTCGAATTTTACCAGTACCTTCAAAAGTTGGAGGTGTTTTACCACTAATTCCAATTTTTGCTGGATTAAGTGCTCTTGGAGCTCTTGCCGGAGGAGCTGCTGGAGTAACAAAAGCAGTAAATGATGCGAGTTCTGCTAAGGAACAGTTAAAAGAAGCTCATAGACATAATAAAAAAATGGAAGCAGTTGCAATTGGTAAAGGACTACATTTAAAACCTTATAGACAAGGATTAGGACTTCATTTAAACCCTTTCTCCAAAGGAGCAGGACTTCACTTAAAACCATATTCAAAAGGTCAAGGAATGAAGAAGAGAAAATGTCTAAAAAAAAAAAAGTTGTAAGACTTCCTCAACGAGCATTAACTGATTATGATTTGTACAAGTATGCTAAACAATTAAAAATTCCTTATTTTCGGGGAGTTTTTATGCGAAATGAATTACCTAAAAGAGGACCTCGAAAAATTGAATCAGCTATTATTAATCTTGATGATAAAAATGGTCCTGGAACGCACTGGGTTGCTTATAAAAAAGTTAATAAAAATGTAATGTATTTTGACAGTTTTGGCAATCTACAACCACCATTTGAACTTGCAAATTATCTGGGTAATGATACTTTAATAAAGTATAATCATGAAAATTATCAGAATTATGATACTTTTAATTGTGGTCATTTATGTTTAAATTTTTTGTGTAAACAGCTTAAACTGACTGATAGTCTATATAAATGAGTGAAGTTTAAGTGAAGAGTCAGTTTTTCAAAAGACATCATTATGGATGAATCGTTTACTTTAACCATTTCTGGAAATTCATCTGTATTAGAGGCTGAATATTTTCCACCAATAGAATTGTTACCAAATAAAAATTATATTCTTGGACTAGTAGAACTTTTAACATTTAATTCTATTCCAAATGTTGATGTAGGAAAAAATAAATTTTATATTGGTAATCAAATAATTACTATACCTCCTGGTAGTTATGAAATCGAAGATATTGAAAAGTTTATTCAAAACTCTATGACTGATGAAGCAGCAGTTATAAGTATAAAACCAAATAATAATACTTTAAGAAGTGAAATAAAAAGTAGTCTTAAAGTAAGTTTTAAGCCAAAAGATTCTATTGGAGAATTATTAGGTTTTGCACCGCGACCCTTAGCACCTAATAAAACACATACATCTGATTTACCAGTAGCTATACTAAAGGTAAATTCTATTAGAGTTGAATGCAGTATTACAACTGGAGCATACATTAATGGTAAAAAAGTCCATACTATTCATGAGTTTTTTCCAGTAGTACCTGCTGGATATAAGATTGTGGAAGTACCTTCACATGTCATTTATCTTCCAGTTGCCGTGAAGACAATACATAATATTCAACTTAAAATTGTTGATCAGGACGGAGATTTAGTTAATTTCCGTGGAGAAACTATAACAATTCGTCTACATGTAAAATCAACATAATGGGCATTGTGTTTCACAGGGAATCTGGTAGAAGTTATATAAACGAGCCAACATGTCAGAAAACATTCAGTCTTCAATCAGTTCGCAAGAGCTTAACACATCAGAACATACTCTTTCTGAAACATCTCGGTCTGCGAATTCGCCGTCAAGAAAAAAGAAAAAAACAAAATTAATAATTCGTGCTTTTTTTATTTGTTGTAATAAAAATGGAAGAGACTTTGAATATTCTAAGTCCAGTTAAATATGATGATTCATTAGCACATTTTGAGATTCATACTCATCAACCTTAAGTTTCATCAGCATTTAATAATAGCGATGAGATTCGAATTGCTGTTCAACATCAGGATTTGTATATTCTTCCTAGTAAAAGTACGTTACATGTACATGGAAGATTAGTTAAATCTGACGATACTGTTGTGACTAATACAAAATTGATTAGTAATGCTATTTGTTATCTATTTAATGAGATTCGTTATGAACTGAATGGTGTTGAAATTGATCGTTGTAAAAATGTTGGCCTCACAACCACCATGAAAACTTATATTTCTCAAACACCTAATCAGATTATTTACGCAGAGAATGCTGGTTATCTTAACTTTGATGATGATAGTAGAATAACAGATAACGCTGGATACTTTGATGTGAATATACCTTTAAGCATGATTCTTGGATTTGCTGAAGACTACCGAAAAATAGTTGTAAATGCAAAACATGAACTTATTTTGACAAGATCTCGTACAGATCTTAATGCTGTGGTTAACATTACTGGCGTTGAACGTGAAAGATTTAAAATTATACTCTTTAACGTAGAATGGATGATACCATATTTATTTGTTGGTGACCGTCGAAGAATAGAATTATTAAAATTTATAGAAAAAGATCCGCTTATAAATATGAGTTTTAGATCATGGGAAATGTATGAATATCCACTGATACCTGCAACTCAGAAACATTGCTGGACTGTAAAAACATCCACACAAGTTGAAAAACCTCGATATGTTATACTTGGGTTTCAGACTAATCGGAAAGATAATCATGCAAGATATGCAAACTTTTTTGATAACTGTAATCTCATAAATGTTAAACTTTTTTTAAACTCACAATATTATCCTTATGGTAATTTAAATTTAAATTTTAATCGAAACAAATATTCTCTCCTTTATGATATGTATTGTAATTTTCAATCATCATACTATGGAAAAGATTCTGAGCCGTTACTTTCTAGAACTACCTTTAAAGACTATGCACCATTGGCTGTCATAGATTGTTCAAAACAAAACGAATTCCTTAAACAAGCTTCAGTTGATGTCCGATTGGAATTTGAATCTAGTGAAAATTTTCCCGCCAATACAGCAGCATATTGCTTAATTATTCATGATCGCATTATACAGTATAAACCAATCAGCGGTGTTGTTAAAAAAGTAACATAAGTAGTGGGGGTAAATCTCAAGTATAAAAAGGTGGTCTCCAGACAGAAATTTTCAGTTCCTACAACCATGGACTTCATTGTGGATATCCAAGGATTTAAAAGACCATACAACGATTTTATCTACAAGGAGTTGGCCATTTTACCTCTCGAGGAAGATGCACAACCGATGGTATTTCTTTTCGAGCCACCCTGCAGCTGGAGTTCTCTGCCTGGACGATATAAGAGTGAAAATTTATGGTTAATGCACAATTACCATGGACTCAAATGGACTGCTGGTGATGTACCATATGAAGAAGTACGGCCAATTCTCCAGGAGTTATTGGCAGGTGCACGTAAAATTTATGTGAAGGGGTTGGAAAAACAAAGGTGGCTTGAAAAATATGGAATTAATGTACAAAACCTTGAAGATTTTAATTGCCCTTCGATAAAACAACTGAAATTTGAAACGTCATCACATATATGCACCTATCACACTCTATATAAAAAATGGTGCGCTGCAAACAATGTATTAATGTTAAGAAATTGGATTTTAAAGCCTGAAAATGAATGTTTTGTAAAAAATCGAGATGAAGTTAATTCACGAAATGGATATTTTACTGTAAATTCTACTGAAACACTTAAAGATTTTTATGAAAATGTTGATCTTTTTTACAAATAAACAAATTTTGTTAATTTAAATAATTTGTCTATTAATTTTATCCTACCCTTTTAGTTTAAGGTTATTTTAATAAATAAAATTAAAAAAAATAATAATTTTAAAAAACAAGATAAAGTAGTTTATTACAAAATATTATAAAAAATAATAATAATGAAATTTATTGTTTTATAATTATTAACATTTTAAACTATTTGTCTTAATAAAAAAAAATAATAATTTTAAATACATTTTTATTTCAAAAAAATACTTTGGAAATACTCGTCATGCTCTAATACTGCAGGCAAGGCATGCGCAACTTGAGCCGTACTCATGCGTTGAGTCGACAGTCTATGTGTCGCGCGAATGGAATCCCCTTTCTCTCTCGCGCGCGGCCGTCTGTGGGGAATTCCCACTATATGAAATATTTGAAAATTACTATTTTTTTTTTATTTAAATTAATCTTTTCTTAATTTGGTGTAAAATGAGTGGGAAGGGTGGGGGGGGGGTAAGTATTATAAGAGGGATTATTTTACAGATTTAAATTTATAAACCTTTTTGACAACTGCGCAACTATTTTGCACATTTAGAGTGGGGGATTTGTGGTGGGGATGATTTTTTGGTATATAAGAGGTTGACTCTAAGGTAAAATTCATCATTCAATCTTCTCCGAGTTTAGTAAAAAGCATCTCCAGAAACCTGAAAAGCATGGATCTATCGAGAATTAACGCTGTTGGACGAATGGAGAAATTTCTGCCCACAAAACCGTTGTCAGAGTTGACTCTGGGGAGCCAATTCAAAGTAACGAAACTTCGTAAGGTCCAGACGAAGTATGGGGAAAGAATTGTTGCGGAACTGGAAAAAAATTTCAACGTCTTCCTACCTGCCCGGTTCACCAAGGTTTTTGAAGTTGACAACGCCACCTATTTGTCAATGCAGGAAGCAGCGACTGACAACAAATTATGTTTGAAATACATTGGAGGAACATACAACAATATTGAATTTGAAATTAATAAACATTAATATTATGTCTAATTGTAGATTTACATTCTAACGTGTTCTTGTACGCATTTTTATGCTTTAAAATAATAATAATAAACATTATGTTTTATTACAAATATATTTATTTTTTATACATATTTACATGTGCACCAAATAAACATAAAACTAAAACAATATTATTTAAAGAAAATAAAAAGAAAATTATGAAAAAAAAATAAAAAAAACATACATAATTTAAAAAACCAAAGATGATTTAAAAAAGAAATTAAGTAACCAAAGAAAATGTTTTCTTAAAGAAAATGTTTTTTTAAAGAAAACAAATAAAACTAAAATAAATTCGAAAAACAAAAGAAATTGAATTTTCCAAAATTCAATGTAAATAAAAATTCGAAAAAGAATATAAAAAACTAAAAAAAGAAAATTATGAAAAAAAATAAAAAAAACCATACATAATTTAAAAAACCAAAGATGATTTAAAAAAGAAATTAAATAACCAAAGAAAATGTTTTGTTAAAGAAAACAAATAAAACTAAAATAAACTAAAATAAATTCGAAAAACAAAAGAAATTGAATTTTCCAAAATTCAATGTATATAAAAATTCGAAAAAGAATATAAAAAAACTAAAAAAAGAAAATTATGAAAAAAAATAAAAAAAACCATACATAATTTAAAAAACCAAAGATGATTTAAAAAAGAAATTAAATAACCAAAGAAAATGTTTTTTTTAAAGAAAACAAGTAAAACTAAAATAAATTCGAAAAATTAAATGTTAATGAATTTTCCAAAATTGAATGAATATAAAAATTCGAAAAAGAATATAAAAAAAACTAAAAAAAATCAAAAGAAAATTTTTCTGACTGGAAGTAATTGTTAAAAATTCATTAACATTTAATTTTTCAAAATTCCATCATCATCATCATCTGAAGATAAATACAATTGTTTTTGTAATGATGGTATCGATAAATCTAATGGAGTGAGTAGTTCTTCCTTCGTTTCTGCTTGAGAAGTCAGTGTTAGCTGAGGTGGTAGTGGTGGTGGTGGTGGTGGTGGTGGTGGTGGTGGTGGTATAATTAATAGTTTTAATAATTCTATTGTTATCAGTGTTTCTGCTGAATCTATGGTTTTTCTTCTTTTTGAAATTCTTTCCTTTTTTCGCACTATGTTTTTTTGTGGTGTTTTTTTTAGAGGGCTAATAAAAGGAAGTGGTGGTGAACTTAATTTTGAATCGAAGATTATTTTTTTTTTACTTGTAACTCTTGTTGGAAGAGTTTTTCTTCGACTTAAAAGTGTATCCATTTGGTAAACTCGTTCGTTAGAAGCGCTACTGGTCCTTAATTTCTGAATATTATTAAACAAAAAAAAATTATTGAATATTAATTAAAAATATTCAAAATAAAAAATAACAATTACCTTATTTAAAAATAAAAAAAATGTAAAGAAATATTTTTACCTGCTGCATCTGTGTTTGATCATTTTGATGAACTTCATTATGATAAATTTCATTTTGAAAAATCTGGTTTTCTTTTTCTGGAGGTCTCTATAAAAAATAAAATAAATTATGTTGATATTACTATTAGAAAAAAATTTTAAATATATGTTCTTATCTTATTCCGTAAAAAAGATGTAAACAAAATTTCAAAAATTCTATTCTAGTAGCATTAAACATAAGATTATAAAAAGTGTAAACTCTATATTTTCTTATTGCAACTACTTGACCCTTTACCTGTTGGTGAATTTCTTGGCAAATCTGATTTAAATGAATTTCTTGTTGTTGAATTTGATTTAAACGATTTTGTAATTGATGAATCTCTTCTTGACGATTTTCTATATTTTGCATTCCATTTAATCGAGTTTCTTCATCAAAAATATGAGAATTTCTCTGTAACAATAAAAAACAATTTTAGCTGATATTACTATTATAAAATAATATAAAATTAAATTATACTCATTTTGTAAACACCACTGCAAAAAATTCAAATTGATTTTTAATATGAACATCATTAAACATAAAGGTAAAACAAAGGAAGTAAATTTTTTTACTGAAATTGTATAGTTTCTTGCTATCCTATCAAATTTATAAGTTTAACATTTATCTTTGATAGATAATAAGTATTTACTTAAGATATAACCTCAAAAATATTTATAAGTATGTAGTTAAAGATATTTTTGTATAATTATTACTGCTTGAATTACAATAAAACATGAATTTTATTGTTTATTAGAATACAATTTTTAAGAATAATGTAACTTACCTCATTTTCTGTGCCATGAAATTGAAAGTTGAGATTTATCCCAAATTTCGGGAGTGGTAATGACATTATTGGTTCTGCTTTGCATTTACATCTATTAGTTCGAGGATCTTTTAAAGTTTTACTTTTTATCACAAGTACCCATTCTTCATTTACACTTTCACTTAGAATTTTATTAGCTCTTTCTTCCGAAGACATGTTTTTTTCTGTTGTCTCAACAGTTTCCTCTTTACACTGTGCACTGTATGCCTAAATGGTTTTAAATGTATGTTTCCAAAACCTAGCAATACTAAAGTCAGAAACACAACCTCATTGTTTGTTTCCAATGGTATAAGGGTGCAGACACAACATCTCATACATGCACTGTACATGGATACGGAAGTATAGCAGCGCCTCTACAGTTGTTAAACAAAAATGACATACGTATTTTACGAGACGTATGTATTCATGATAATATGTAACGCTATCGATGAGATACAATTAAAAACAACGCAACAGAGAGAGAACGACAGAGTAACCCAACTCTAGCAGCACCACCGTGGAGATAAAGTAAAATAAAAGTAAAGAGAGAGAGAGCGACATAGCAACACAACCGAAACAGCGCCAACGTGGTAATAAAGTAAACCACAGTTGATGCAACGTGGTGACTTTCTTAGTATTGATATCAAAGGCTTAGTTTTCTGTATGAAAGAATTTTAACCTATACTTTTGATGTAAACAACTTTTTCAACAAAACATAATAAGTATAAACTTAAACATAAAATCTTTTAAAAATTGTACATATTTGAGATATTATTATAAAATTTTTTATTAATTCTTATTACAAAAATATACAATGAAATTAAGTTAAATTTTAGTTTTTTTTAGAATTTTCATTTTTTTAAATTCTATGAACGATGACGGCGATGGTGGTGTCTGTGACTTCTTCTGGGACGGTGTTGACGGCAGTACCTTCGTCTCTCACATCTACGACACTCTCTATTTTCTCGCAACTCATCATTGTCAGAAGATGAAACGGTTGCCTCCGGAGTCGAAAGTCGCTCTGGAGTTGGTGGCTAAAATTTATTTGAAATATTTAAAAAACTAACTTTACTGATTTTATCGAATTCAATTATTTAATTTTAAACTAAAAGATTCTAATTATTTTTCAAATAGCTTTTAATTATCTAAATTTAATAATACGGAACTGAAATTACATTAAAATTATCAAGTGTAGAAAAGTCTTCCCAGGTTATTCCTACAATATCCAATATTTGTTGGATTTCTAGATCGGATATTTCTATATCTACAAATCCTTCAGTTTGCGTTTCAGCATCTCTCATGTAACGCACACTTTCATAATATGCATCATCTTCTGTTAAAAACATCGGTTCTTGGTTACTGGAATTAGTTGTCGGCATCTCAGAAGTGTTGTTCACTAACGTTGGCATAATGTTTGGAGACTCGTCGTCGGAAATCAGGATAACAGTGTCTGCTTCGCTGCTGGGTTGGTGCATTGTGAATTGTTGCTGATCCAAATGTGCCGTTCGATGATCATTCTGTCGTTTATATAGAGAAATTTCCCCTGACGTGTTCTCCCCACTCACTCTCAAGACTTTCTCCTTTTTTTGGTTTCGTAACAACATGCGGTGGAGTTTAACACTAAACGACGACAATAATGTTGGTAACATATTACCGACACTAGGCGTGAAATTAAAATATGTGAAATAAATTTTAAAAAGCGTTAAAAACAATTCAGTTGTCTAAAATAAAGAAATAATATATGTTATAGAAATTATAATAATATTCCTATTTTAAAGAATAGTAATAATGTCTTAAAAAAATAATAATTAATGTAAAAAGGTTTAAAGCAGTGCAGTGATAAAATAAAAGTGAAAATTGATAAATTAGTTGAAATAACATATGTAATAATATAATAATAGTAATGTATAATATAATGATAGCATAATAAGAATTCAGAAATTAGTCTAAATAACATTATAATAGTATTTTAAAAACGGATTTAAATGTGACAAGTGATAAAATATTTAAAAAATCGATATTTTTAATAATTTGAAAAATATTAAAAATATGACATGTGCTAAAATAATATTATAATAAATCAAAAAAAATTTAGAGTTTCATGGTAGTTGAATTATCCAGTCAGTCGGTAAAAATGTTTCCCACATTACCGAGTTTGACGCCAAAATTCAAATTTATTACAAGCAACAAAATTATTGATAAATTAATTTAAAAGTTTTGGCGCGAAAATTCAAATTCACCAAAACAAATATTCAGACGTAAATTAATTCAAAGTTCCCCCGCAAGGGTAGTCGACATTACCGACCTTTGGCGCGAAAATTCAAATTTACCAAAAGAAATATTCAGTGGAAAATTAATTTAAAAGTCCCTAAAAATGTCCCAAGTTCCAAGGAAAGAATAAAATGTTCACTGAGCATGCGTGACAATACCGACCTTTGGCGCGAAATTCAAATTTACCGAAACCAATATGGTAAATTAATTCCAAGTTCCCCCGCAAGGGTAGTCGACAATACCGACCTTTGGCGCGAAATTCAAATTTACCAAAAGAAATATGGTAAATTAGTTCAAACTTCCACCGCAAGGGTAGTTGACAATACCGACCTTTGGCGCGAAATTCAAATTTACCAAAACCAATATGGTAAATTAATTCAAAGTTCCTCCGCAAGGGTAGTCCAATTGGCCTATCGGTCGGTAAAACAGTTTCCTACCTTACCGACCGAACCAAAATTACCAACAGGAATCTACTTTACCGACTGCTAATAATGTAGGACTCTGCATTACTGACAGAGGGTATTACCGACTGTGGGGAACATACCAGTGGCGCCATCTAGCGGCAGCCGCGGGAACTATGCGCTAGTAATGGTATAGCTATACTACTATTACGTGTTGTTTTAAGGTAAAAAAATAATAGAGACATGCTGATTAATTTTTTTTGAATTTTTTTCGAATTTTTTCATTTTCCAGGAAAACATTCTATTTTAAAAAATGGAATAAAATTGATTATTATTAGTCTACTAAAAAAAAAATAATAGAAATAATAGAGACATGCTGATTAATTTTCATTTTCCAGGAAAACATTCTATTTTAAAAAATGGAATAAAATTGATTATTATTAGTCTACTAAAAAAAAAATAATAAAAATAATAGAGACATGCTGATTAATTTTTTTTGAATTTTTTTCGAATTTTTTCATTTTTCAGGAAAACATTCTATTTCAAAAAATGTAATAAAATTGATTATTATTAGTCTACTGCAATTTAGGTTCAATTGGTAGGTTTTTTTAAGGTTATTACGTGTTGTTTTAAGGTAAAAAAATAATAGAGACATGCTGATTAATTTTTTTTGAATTTTTTTCGAATTTTATCATTTTCCAGGAAAACATTCTATTTTAAAAAATGGAATAAAATTGATTATTCTTAGTCTACTGCAATTTAGGTTCAATTGGTAGGTTTTTTTTAAGGGTATTACGTGTTGTTTTAAGGTAAAAAAATAATAGAGACATGCTGATTAATTTTTTTTTGAATTTTTTCATTTTTCAGGAAAACATTCTATTTTAAAAAATGCAATAAAATTGATTATTTTTAGTCTACTGCAATTTAGGTTCAATTGGTAGGTTTTTTTTAAGGTTATTACGTGCTGTTTTAAAGTAAAAAAATGATAAACTCATGCTGATCAATTTTTTTTGAATTTGTATGGAATTATTTCATTTTCAAGGAAAAAATTCTATTTCAAAAAATGGAATAAAATTGATTATTATTAGTCTACTGCAATTTAGGTTCAATTGGTAGGTTTTTTTAAAGGTTATTACGTGTTGTTTTAAGGTAAAAAAATAATAGAGACATGCTGATTAATTTTTTTTTAATTTTTTTCGAATTTTTTCATTTTCCAGGAAAACATTCTATTTTAAAAAATGGAATAAAATTGATTATTCTTAGTCTACTGCAATTTAGGTTCAATTGGTAGGTTTTTTTTAAGGTTATTACGTGTTGTTTTAAGGTAAAAAAATAATAGAGACATGCTGATTAATTTTTTTTGAAATTTTTTCGAATTTTTTTCGAATTTTTTCATTTTCCAGTAAAACATTCTATTTTAAAAAATGGAATAAAATTGATTATTATTAGTCTACTGCAATTTAGGTTCAATTGGTAGGTTTTTTTTAACGTTATTACGTGTTGTTTTAAGGAAAAAAAAATAGAGACATGCTGATTAATTTTTTTTGAATTTTTTTCGAATTTTATCATTTTCCAGGAAAACATCCTATTTTAAAAAATGGAATAAAATTGATTATTATTAGTCTACTGCAATTTAGGTTCAATTGGTAGGTTTTTTTAAGGTTATTACGTGTTGATTTAAGGAAAAAAAATAATAGACTCATGCTGATCAATTTTTTTTGAATTTGTATGGAATTATTTCATTTTCAAGGAAAAAATTCTATTTCAAAAAATGGAATAAAATTGATTATTATTAGTCTACTGCAATTTAGGTTCAAGTGGAAAGTTTTTTTGAAGGTTATTACGTGTTGTTTTAAGGTAAAAAAATAATAGAGACATGCTGATTAATTTTTTTTGAATTTTTTTCGAATTTTTTCATTTTCAAGGAAAAAATTCTATTTCAAAAAATGTAATAAAATTGATTATTATTAGTCTACTGCAATTTAGGTTCAATTGGTAGGTTTTTTTGAAGATTATTACGTGTTGTTTTAAGGTAAAAAAATAATAGAGACATGCTGATTAATTTTTTTTGAATTTTTTCGAATTTTTTTCGAATTTTTTCATTTTCCAGTAAAACATTCTATTTTAAAAAATGGAATAAAATTGATTATTATTAGTCTACTGCAATTTAGGTTCAATTGGTAGGTTTTTTTTAACGTTATTACGTGTTGTTTTAAGTTAAAAAAATAATAGAGACATGCTGATTAATTTTTTTTGAATTTTTTCATTTTCCAGGAAAACATTCTATTTTAAAAAATGGAATAAAATTCATTATTATTAGTCTACTGCAATTTAGGTTCAATTGGTAGGTTTTTTTAAGGTTATTACGTGTTGATTTAAGGAAAAAAAATAATAGACTCATGCTGATCAATTTTTTTTGAATTTGTATGGAATTATTTCATTTTCAAGGAAAAAATTCTATTTCAAAAAATGGAATAAAATTGATTATTATTAGTCTACTGCAATTTAGGTTCAATTGGTAGGTTTTTTTGAAGGTTATTACGTGTTGTTTTAAGGTAAAAAAATAATAGAGACAAGCTGATTAATTTTTTTTGAATTTTTTTCGAATTTTTTTCGAATTTTTTCATTTTCCAGGAAAACATTCTATTTTAAAAAATGGAATAAAATTGATTATTATTAGTCTACTGCAATTTAGGTTCAATTGGTAGGTTTTTTTTAAGGTTATTACGTGTTGTTTTAAGGAAAAAAAATAATAGAGACATGCTGATTAATTTTTTTTGAATTTTTTTCGAATTTTTTCATTTTCCAGGAAAACATTCTATTTTAAAAAATGGAATAAAATTGATTATTCTTAGTCTACTGCAATTTAGGTTCAATTGGTAGGTTTTTTTTAAGGTTATTACGTGTTGTTTTAAGGTAAAAAAATAATAGAGACATGCTGATTAATTTTTTTTGAATTTTTTTCGAATTTTATCATTTTCCAGGAAAACATTCTATTTTAAAAAATGGAATAAAATTGATTATTCTTAGTCTACTGCAATTTAGGTTCAATTGGTAGGTTTTTTTTAAGGGTATTACGTGTTGTTTTAAGGTAAAAAAATAATAGAGACATGCTGATTAATTTTTTTTTGAATTTTTTCATTTTTCAGGAAAACATTCTATTTTAAAAAATGCAATAAAATTGATTATTTTTAGTCTACTGCAATTTAGGTTCAATTGGTAGGTTTTTTTTAAGGTTATTACGTGCTGTTTTAAAGTAAAAAAATGATAAACTCATGCTGATCAATTTTTTTTGAATTTGTATGGAATTATTTCATTTTCAAGGAAAAAATTCTATTTCAAAAAATGGAATAAAATTGATTATTATTAGTCTACTGCAATTTAGGTTCAATTGGTAGGTTTTTTTAAAGGTTATTACGTGTTGTTTTAAGGTAAAAAAATAATAGAGACATGCTGATTAATTTTTTTTAAATTTTTTTCGAATTTTTTCATTTTCAAGGAAAAAATTCTATTTCAAAAAATGTAATAAAATTGATTATTATTAGTCTACTGCAATTTAGGTTCAATTGGTAGGTTTTTTTGAAGGTTATTACGTGTTGTTTTAAGGAAAAAAAATAATAGAGACATGCTGATTAATTTTTTTTGAATTTTTTTCGAATTTTTTCATTTTCCAGGAAAACATTCTATTTTAAAAAATGGAATAAAATTGATTATTCTTAGTCTACTGCAATTTAGGTTCAATTGGTAGGTTTTTTTTAAGGTTATTACGTGTTGTTTTAAGGTAAAAAAATAATAGAGACATGCTGATTAATTTTTTTTGAAATTTTTTCGAATTTTTTTCGAATTTTTTCATTTTCCAGTAAAACATTCTATTTTAAAAAATGGAATAAAATTGATTATTATTAGTCTACTGCAATTTAGGTTCAATTGGTAAGTTTTTTTTAACGTTATTACGTGTTGTTTTAAGGAAAAAAAAAATAGAGACATGCTGATTAATTTTTTTTGAATTTTTTTCGAATTTTATCATTTTCCAGGAAAACATTCTATTTTAAAAAATGGAATAAAATTGATTATTATTAGTCTACTGCAATTTAGGTTCAATTGGTAGGTTTTTTTAAGGTTATTACGTGTTGATTTAAGGAAAAAAAATAATAGACTCATGCTGATCAATTTTTTTTGAATTTGTATGGAATTATTTCATTTTCAAGGAAAAAATTCTATTTCAAAAAATGGAATAAAATTGATTATTATTAGTCTACTGCAATTTAGGTTCAATTGGAAAGTTTTTTTGAAGGTTATTACGTGTTGTTTTAAGGTAAAAAAATAATAGAGACATGCTGATTAATTTTTTTTGAATTTTTTTCGAATTTTTTCATTTTCAAGGAAAAAATTCTATTTCAAAAAATGTAATAAAATTGATTATTATTAGTCTACTGCAATTTAGGTTCAATTAGTAGGTTTTTTTGAAGATTATTACGTGTTGTTTTAAGGTAAAAAAATAATAGAGACATGCTGATTAATTTTTTTTGAATTTTTTCATTTTCCACGAAAACATTCTATTTTAAAAAATGGAATAAAATTGATTATTATTAGTCTACTGCAATTTAGGTTCAATTGGTAGGTTTTTTTTAAGGTTATTACGTGTTGTTTTAAGGAAAAAAAATTATAGAGACATGATGATTAATTTTTTTTGAATTTTTTTATTTTCCAGGAAAACATTCTATTCAAATAAATAGAATAAAATTAATTATTCTTAGTCTACTGCAATTTAGGTTCAATAAGTAGGTTTTTTTAAGGTTATTACGTTTTGTTTTAAGGTAAAAAATTAATAGAGACATGCTGATTAATTTTTTTTGAATTTTTTTCGAATTTTTTTATTTTCAAGGAAAAAATTCTATTTCAAAAAATGTAATAAAATTGATTATTATTAGTCTACTGCAATTTAGGTTTAATTGGTAGGTTTTTTTTGAAGGTTATTACGTGTTGTTTTAAGGAAAAAAAATAATAGAGACATGCTGATTAATTTTTTTTGAATTTTTTTCGCATTTTTTTATTTTCCAGGAAAACATTCTATTCAAATAAATGGAATAAAATTAATTATTCTTCGTCTACTGCAATTTAGGTTCAATAAGTAGGTTTTTTTAAGGTTATTACGTTTTGTTTTAAGGTAAAAAATTAATAGAGACATGCTGATTAATTTTTTTTGAATTTTTTTCGAATTTTTTCATTTTCAAGGAAAAAATTCTATTTCATAAATGTAATAAAATTGATTATTATTAGTTTACTGCAATTTAGGTTCAATTGGTAGGTTTTTTTGAAGATTATTACGTGTTGTTTTAAGGTAAAAAAATAATAGAGACATGCTGATTAATTTTTTTTGAATTTTTTTCGAATTTTTTCATTTTCAAGGAAAAAATTCTATTTCAAAAAATGGAATAAAATTGATTATTATTAGTCTACTGCAATTTAGGTTCAATTGGTAAGTTTTTTTGAAGGTTATTACGTGTTGTTTTAAGGTAAAAAAATAATAGAGACATGCTGATTAATTTTTTTTGAATTTTTTTCGAATTTTTTCATTTTCAAGGAAAAAATTCTATTTCAAAAAATGTAATAAAATTGATTATTATTAGTCTACTGCAATTTAGGTTCAATTGGTAGGTTTTTTTAAAGGTTATTACGTGTTGTTTTAAGGTAAAAAAATAATAGAGACATGCTGATTAATTTTTTTTGAATTTTTTCATTTTCCAGGAAAACATTCTATTTTAAAAAATGGAATAAAATTGATTATTATTAGTCTACTGCAATTTAGGTTCAATTGGTAGGTTTTTTTTAAGGTTATTACGTGTTGTTTTAAGGAAAAAAAATTATAGAGACATGCTGATTAATTTTTTTTGAATTTTTTCATTTTCCAGGAAACCATTCTATTTTAAAAAATGGAATAAAATTGATTATTCTTAGTCTACTGTAATTTAGGTTCAATTGGTAGGTTTTTTTTAAGGTTATTACGTGTTGTTTTAAGGTAAAAAAATAATAAAGACATGCTGATTAATTTTTTTTGAATTTTTTCATTTTTCAGGAAAACATTCTATTTTAAAAAATGCAATAAAATTGATTATTTTTAGTCTACTGCAATTTAGGTTCAATTGGTAGGTTTTTTTAAGGTTATTACGTGCTGTTTTAAAGTAAAAAAATAATAGACTCATGCTCATCAATTTTTTTTGAATTTGTATGGAATTATTTCATTTTCAAGGAAAAAATTCTATTTCAAAAAATGGAATAAAATTGATTATTATTAGTCTACTGCAATTTAGGTTCAATTGGTAGGTTTTTTTGAAGGTTATTACGTGTTGTTTTAAGGTAAAAAAATAATAGAGACATGCTGATTAATTTTTTTTGAATTTTTTTCGAATTTTTTTATTTTCTAGGAAAACATTCTATTCAAATAAATGGAATAAAATTAATTATTCTTAGTCTACTGCAATTTAGGTTCAATAAGTAGGTTTTTTTAAGGTTATTACGTTTTGTTTTAAGGTAAAAAATTAATAGAGACATGCTGATTAATTTTTTTTGAATTTTTTTCGAATTTTTTTATTTTCAAGGAAAAAATTCTATTTCAAAAAATGTAATAAAATTGATTATTATTAGTCTACTGCAATTTAGGTTTAATTGGTAGGTTTTTTTTGAAGGTTATTACGTGTTGTTTTAAGGAAAAAAAATAATAGAGACATGCTGATTAATTTTTTTTGAATTTTTTTCGCATTTTTTTATTTTCCAGGAAAACATTCTATTCAAATAAATGGAATAAAATTAATTATTCTTCGTCTACTGCAATTTAGGTTCAATAAGTAGGTTTTTTTAAGGTTATTACGTTTTGTTTTAAGGTAAAAAATTAATAGAGACATGCTGATTAATTTTTTTTGAATTTTTTTCGAATTTTTTCATTTTCAAGGAAAAAATTCTATTTCATAAATGTAATAAAATTGATTATTATTAGTCTACTGCAATTTAGGTTCAATTGGTAGGTTTTTTTTAACGTTATTACGTGTTGTTTTAAGGAAAAAAAAATAGAGACATGCTGATTAATTTTTTTTGAATTTTTTTCGAATTTTATCATTTTCCAGGAAAACATTCTATTTTAAAAAATGGAATAAAATTGATTATTATTAGTCTACTGCAATTTAGGTTCAATTGGTAGGTTTTTTTAAGGTTATTACGTGTTGATTTAAGGAAAAAAAATAATAGACTCATGCTGATCAATTTTTTTTGAATTTGTATGGAATTATTTCATTTTCAAGGAAAAAATTCTATTTCAAAAAATGGAATAAAATTGATTATTATTAGTCTACTGCAATTTAGGTTCAATTGGTAGGTTTTTTTGAAGGTTATTACGTGTTGTTTTAAGGTAAAAAAATAATAGAGACATGCTGATTAATTTTTTTTGAATTTTTTCATTTTCCAGGAAAACATTCTATTTTAAAAAATGGAATAAAATTGATTATTATTAGTCTACTGCAATTTAGGTTCAATTGGTAGGTTTTTTTAAGGTTATTACGTGTTGTTTTAAGGTAAAAAAATAATAGAGACATGCTGATTAATTTTTTTTTGAATTTTTTCATTTTTCAGGAAAACATTCTATTTTAAAAAATGCAATAAAATTGATTATTTTTAGTCTACTGCAATTTAGGTTTCATTTGGTAGGTTTTTTTAAAGGTTATTACGTGCTGTTTTAAAGTAAAAAAATAATAGACTCATGCTGATCAATTTTTTTTGAATTTGTATGGAATTATTTCATTTTCAAGGAAAAAATTCTATTTCAAAAAATGGAATAAAATTGATTATTATTAGTCTACTGCAATTTAGGTTCAATTGGTAGGTTTTTTTGAAGGTTATTACGTGTTGTTTTAAGGTATAAAAATAATAGAGACATGCTGATTAATTTTTTTTGAATTTTTTTCGAATTTTTTCATTTTCAAGGAAAAAATTCTATTTCAAAAAATGTAATAAAATTGATTATTATTAGTCTACTGCAATTTAGGTTCAATTGGTAGGTTTTTTTGAAGGTTATTACGTGTTGTTTTAAGGTAAAAAAATAATAGACTAATGCTGATCAATTTTTTTTGAATTTTTTTCGAATTTTTTCATTTTCAAGGAAAAAATTCTATTTCAAAAAATGTAATAAAATTGATTATTATTAGTCTACTGCAATTTAGGTTCAATTGGTAGGTTTTTTTGAAGGTTATTACGTGTTGTTTTAAGGAAAAAAAGTAATAGAGACATGCTGATTAGTTTTTTTTGAATTTTTTTATTTTCCAGGAAAACATTCTATTCAAATAAATGGAATAAAATTAATTATTCTTCGTCTACTGCAATTTAGGTTCAATAAGTAGGTTTTTTTAAGGTTATTACGTTTTGTTTTAAGGTAAAAAATTAATAGAGACATGCTGATTAATTTTTTTGGAATTTTTTTCGAATTTTTTCATTTTCAAGGAAAAAATTCTATTTCAAAAAATGTAATAAAATTGATTATTATTAGTCTACTGCAATTTAGGTTCAATTGGTAGGTTTTTTTGAAGGTTATTACGTGTTGTTTTAAGGTATGAAAATAATAGAGACATGCTGATTAATTTTTTTTGAATTTTTTTCGAATTTTTTCATTTTCAAGGAAAAAATTCTATTTCAAAAAATGTAATAAAATTGATTATTATTAGTCTACTGCAATTTAGGTTCAATTGGTAGGTTTTTTTGAAGGTTATTACGTGTTGTTTTAAGGTAAAAAAATAATAGAGACATGCTGATTAATTTTTTTTGAATTTTTTTCGAATTTTTTTATTTTCCAGGAAAACATTCTATTCAAATAAATGGAATAAAATTAATTATTCTTAGTCTACTGCAATTTAGGTTCAATAAGTAGGTTTTTTTAAGGTTATTACGTTTTGTTTTAAGGTAAAAAATTAATAGAGACATGCTGATTAATTTTTTTTGAATTTTTTTCGAATTTTTTCATTTTCAAGGAAAAAATTCTATTTCAAAAAATGTAATAAAATTGATTATTATTAGTCTACTGCAATTTAGGTTCAATTAATAGGTTTTTTTGAAGGTTATTACGTGTTGTTTTAAGGTAAAAAAATAATAGAGACATGCTGATTAATTTTTTTTGAATTTTTTCATTTTCCAGGAAAACATTCTATTTTAAAAAATGGAATAAATTTGATTATTATTAGTCTACTGCAATTTAGGTTCAATTGGTAGGTTTTTTTGAAGGTTATTACGTGTTGTTTTAAGGTAAAAAAATAATAGAGACATGCTGATTAATTTTTTTTGAATTTTTTTCGAATTATTTCATTTTCAAGGAAAACATTCTATTCAAATAAATGGAATAAAATTAATTATTCTTAGTCTACTGCAATTTAGGTTCAATAAGTAGGTTTTTTTAAGGTTATTACGTTTTGTTTTAAGGTAAAAAATTAATAGAGACATGCTGATTAATTTTTTTTTAATTTTTTTCGAATTTTTTCATTTTCAAAGAAAAAATTCTATTTCAAAAAATGTAATAAAATTGATTATTATTAGTCTACTGCAATTTAGGTTCAATTGGTAGGTTTTTTTGAAGGTTATTACGTGTTGTTTTAAGGTATAAAAATAATAGAGACATGCTGATTAATTTTTTTTGAATTTTTTTCGAATTTTTTCATTTTCAAGGAAAAAATTCTATTTCAAAAAATGTAATAAAATTGATTATTATTAGTCTACTGCAATTTAGGTTCAATTGGTAGGTTTTTTTGAAGGTTATTACGTGTTGTTTTAAGGTAAAAAAATAATAGAGACATGCTGATTAATTTTTTTTGAATTTTTTCATTTTCCACGAAAACATTCTATTTTAAAAAATGGAATAAAATTGATTATTATTAGTCTACTGCAATTTAGGTTCAATTGGTAGGTTTTTTTTAAGGTTATTACGTGTTGTTTTAAGGAAAAAAAAAATAGAGACATGCTGATTAATTTTTTTTGAATTTTTTTCGAATTTTTTCATTTTCAAGGAAAAAATTCTATTTCAAAAAATGTAATAAAATTGATTATTATTAGTCTACTGCAATTTAGGTTTAATTGGTAGGTTTTTTTGAAGGTTATTACGTGTTGTTTTAAGGTAAAAAAATAATAGAGACATGCTGATTAATTTTTTTTGAATTTTTTCATTTTTCAGGAAAACATTCTATTTTAAAAAATGCAATAAAATTGATTATTTTTAGTCTACTGCAATTTAGGTTCAATTGGTAGGTTTTTTTTAAGGTTATTACGTGCTGTTTTAAAGTAAAAAAATAATAGACTCATGCTGATCAATTTTTTTTGAATTTGTATGGAATTATTTCATTTTCAAGGAAAAAATTCTATTTCAAAAAATGGAATAAAATTGATTATTATTAGTCTACTGCAATTTAGGTTCAATTGGTAGGTTTTTTTGAAGGTTATTACGTGTTGTTTTAAGGAAAAAAAATAATAGCGACATGCTGATTAATTTTTTTTGAATTTTTTTCGAATTTTTTTATTTTCCAGGAAAACATTCTATTCAAATAAATGGAATAAAATTAATTATTCTTCGTCTACTGCAATTTAGGTTCAATAAGTAGGTTTTTTTAAGGTTATTAAGTTTTGTTTTAAGGTAAAAAATTAATAGAGACATGCTGATTAATTTTTTTGGAATTTTTTTCGAATTTTTTCATTTTCAAGGAAAAAATTCTATTTCATAAATGTAATAAAATTGATTATTATTAGTCTACTGCAATTTAGGTTCAATTGGTAGGTTTTTTTGAAGGTTATTACGTGTTGTTTTAAGGTAAAAAAATAATAGAGACATGCTGATTAATTTTTTTTGAATTTTTTCATTTTCCAGGAAAACATTCTATTTTAAAAAATGGAATAAATTTGATTATTATTAGTCTACTGCAATTTAGGTTCAATTGGTAGGTTTTTTTGAAGGTTATTACGTGTTGTTTTAAGGTAAAAAAATAATAGAGACATGCTGATTAATTTTTTTTGAATTTTTTTCGAATTATTTCATTTTCAAGGAAAACATTCTATTCAAATAAATGGAATAAAATTAATTATTCTTAGTCTACTGCAATTTAGGTTCAATAAGTAGGTTTTTTTAAGGTTATTACGTTTTGTTTTAAGGTAAAAAATTAATAGAGACATGCTGATTAATTTTTTTTTAATTTTTTTCGAATTTTTTCATTTTCAAAGAAAAAATTCTATTTCAAAAAATGTAATAAAATTGATTATTATTAGTCTACTGCAATTTAGGTTCAATTGGTAGGTTTTTTTGAAGGTTATTACGTGTTGTTTTAAGGTATAAAAATAATAGAGACATGCTGATTAATTTTTTTTGAATTTTTTTCGAATTTTTTCATTTTCAAGGAAAAAATTCTATTTCAAAAAATGTAATAAAATTGATTATTATTAGTCTACTGCAATTTAGGTTCAATTGGTAGGTTTTTTTGAAGGTTATTACGTGTTGTTTTAAGGTAAAAAAATAATAGAGACATGCTGATTAATTTTTTTTGAATTTTTTCATTTTCCACGAAAACATTCTATTTTAAAAAATGGAATAAAATTGATTATTATTAGTCTACTGCAATTTAGGTTCAATTGGTAGGTTTTTTTTAAGGTTATTACGTGTTGTTTTAAGGAAAAAAAAAATAGAGACATGCTGATTAATTTTTTTTGAATTTTTTTCGAATTTTTTCATTTTCAAGGAAAAAATTCTATTTCAAAAAATGTAATAAAATTGATTATTATTAGTCTACTGCAATTTAGGTTTAATTGGTAGGTTTTTTTGAAGGTTATTACGTGTTGTTTTAAGGTAAAAAAATAATAGAGACATGCTGATTAATTTTTTTTGAATTTTTTCATTTTTCAGGAAAACATTCTATTTTAAAAAATGCAATAAAATTGATTATTTTTAGTCTACTGCAATTTAGGTTCAATTGGTAGGTTTTTTTTAAGGTTATTACGTGCTGTTTTAAAGTAAAAAAATAATAGACTCATGCTGATCAATTTTTTTTGAATTTGTATGGAATTATTTCATTTTCAAGGAAAAAATTCTATTTCAAAAAATGGAATAAAATTGATTATTATTAGTCTACTGCAATTTAGGTTCAATTGGTAGGTTTTTTTGAAGGTTATTACGTGTTGTTTTAAGGAAAAAAAATAATAGAGACATGCTGATTAATTTTTTTTGAATTTTTTTCGAATTTTTTTATTTTCCAGGAAAACATTCTATTCAAATAAATGGAATAAAATTAATTATTCTTCGTCTACTGCAATTTAGGTTCAATAAGTAGGTTTTTTTAAGGTTATTACGTTTTGTTTTAAGGTAAAAAATTAATAGAGACATGCTGATTAATTTTTTTGGAATTTTTTTCGAATTTTTTCATTTTCAAGGAAAAAATTCTATTTCATAAATGTAATAAAATTGATTATTATTAGTCTACTGCAATTTAGGTTCAATTGGTAGGTTTTTTTGAAGGTTATTACGTGTTGTTTTAAGGTAAAAAAATAATAGAGACATGCTGATTAATTTTTTTTGAATTTTTTTCGAATTTTTTCATTTTCAAGGAAAAAATTCTATTTCAAAAAATGTAATAAAATTGATTATTATTAGTCTACTGCAATTTAGGTTCAATTAATAGGTTTTTTTGAAGGTTATTACGTGTTGTTTTAAGGTAAAAAAATAATAGAGACATGCTGATTAATTTTTTTTGAATTTTTTCATTTTCCAGGAAAACATTCTATTTTAAAAAATGGAATAAATTTGATTATTATTAGTCTACTGCAATTTAGGTTCAATAAGTAGGTTTTTTTAAGGTTATTACGTTTTGTTTTAAGGTAAAAAATTAATAGAGACATGCTGATTAATTTTTTTGGAATTTTTTTCGAATTTTTTCATTTTCAAGGAAAAAATTCTATTTCATAAATGTAATAAAATTGATTATTATTAGTCTACTGCAATTTAGGTTCAATTGGTAGGTTTTTTTGAAGGTTATTACGTGTTGTTTTAAGGTAAAAAAATAATAAAGACATGCTGATTAATTTTTTTTGAATTTTTTCATTTTTCAGGAAAACATTCTATTTTAAAAAATGCAATAAAATTGATTATTTTTAGTCTACTGCAATTTACGTTCAATTGGTAGGTTTTTTTAAGGTTATTACGTGCTGTTTTAAAGTAAAAAAATAATAGACTCATGCTCATCAATTTTTTTTGAATTTGTATGGAATTATTTCATTTTCAAGGAAAAAATTCTATTTCAAAAAATGGAATAAAATTGATTATTATTAGTCTACTGCAATTTAGGTTCAATTGGTAGGTTTTTTTGAAGGTTATTACGTGTTGTTTTAAGGTAAAAAAATAATAGAGACATGCTGATTAATTTTTTTTGAATTTTTTTCGAATTTTATTATTTTCCAGGAAAACATTCTATTCAAATAAATGGAATAAAATTGATTATTATTAGTCTACTGCAATTTAGGTTTAATTGGTAGGTTTTTTTTGAAGGTTATTACGTGTTGTTTTAAGGAAAAAAAATAATAGAGACATGCTGATTAATTTTTTTTGAATTTTTTTATTTTCCAGGAAAACATTCTATTCAAATAAATGGAATAAAATTAATTATTCTTCGTCTACTGCAATTTAGGTTCAATAAGTAGGTTTTTTTAAGGTTATTACGTTTTGTTTTAAGGTAAAAAATTAATAGAGACATGCTGATTAATTTTTTTTGAATTTTTTTCGAATTTTTTCATTTTCAAGGAAAAAATTCTATTTCATAAATGTAATAAAATTGATTATTATTAGTCTACTGCAATTTAGGTTCAATTGGTAGGTTTTTTTGAAGGTTATTACGTGTTGTTTTAAGGTAAAAAAATAATAGAGACATGCTGATTAATTTTTTTTGAATTTTTTTCGAATTTTTTTATTTTCCAGGAAAACATTCTATTCAAATAAATGGAATTAAATTAATTATTCTTAGTCTACTGCAATTTAGGTTCAATAAGTAGGTTTTTTTAAGGTTATTACGTTTTGTTTTAAGGTAAAAAATTAATAGAGACATGCTGATTAATTTTTTTTGAATTTTTTTCGAATTTTTTCATTTTCCAGGAAAACATTCTATTTTAAAAAAAGGAATAAAATTGATTATTATTAGTCTACTAAAAAAAAAATAATAGAAATAATAGAGACATGCTTATTAATTTTCATTTTCCAGGAAAACATTCTATTTTAAAAAATGGAATAAAATTGATTATTATTAGTCTACTGCAATTTAGGTTCAATTGGTAGGTTTTTTTTAAGGTTATTACGTGTTGTTTTAAAGTAAAAAAATAATAGACTAATGCTGATTAATTTTTTTTGAATTTTTATCGAATTTTTTCATTTTCAAGGAAAAAATTCTATTTCAAAAAATGGAATAAAATTGATTATTATTAGTCTACTGCAATTTAGGTTCAATTGGTAGGTTTTTTTGAAGGTTATTACGTGTTGTTTTAAGGTAAAAAAATAATAGAGACATGCTGATTAATTTTTTTTGAATTTTTTCATTTTCCAGGAAAACATTCTATTTTAAAAAATGGAATAAAATTGATTATTATTAGTCTACTGCAATTTAGGTTCAATTGGTAGGTTTTTTTAAGGTTATTACGTGTTGTTTTAAGGTAAAAAAATAATAGAGACATGCTGATTAATTTTTTTTTGAATTTTTTCATTTTTCAGGAAAACATTCTATTTTAAAAAATGCAATAAAATTGATTATTATTAGTCTACTGCAATTTAGGTTCAATTGGTAGGTTTTTTTGAAGGTTATTACGTGTTGTTTTAAGGTAAAAAAATAATAGAGACATGCTGATTAATTTTTTTTGAATTTTTTCATTTTCCAGGAAAACATTCTATTTTAAAAAATGGAATAAAATTGATTATTATTAGTCTACTGCAATTTAGGTTCAATTGGTAGGTTTTTTTAAGGTTATTACGTGTTGTTTTAAGGTAAAAAAATAATAGAGACATGCTGATTAATTTTTTTTGAATTTTTTCATTTTTCAGGAAAACATTCTATTTTAAAAAATGGAATAAAATTGATTATTATTAGTCTACTGCAATTTAGGTTCAATTGGTAGGTTTTTTTAAGGTTATTACGTGTTGTTTTAAAGTAAAAAAATAATAGAGACATGCTGATTAATTTTTTTTGAATTTTTTTCGAATTTTTTCATTTTCAAGGAAAAAATTCTATTTCAAAAAATGGAATAAAATTGATTATTATTAGTCTACTGCAATTTAGGTTCAATTGGTAGGTTTTTTTGAAGGTTATTACGTGTTGTTTTAAGGTAAAAAAATAATAGAGACATGCTGATTAATTTTTTTTGAATTTTTTTCGAATTTTTTCATTTTCAAGGAAAAAATTCTATTTCAAAAAATGTAATAAAATTGATTATTTTTAGTCTACTGCAATTTAGGTTCAATTGGTAGGTTTTTTTGAAGGTTATTACGTGTTGTTTTAAGGTAAAAAAATAATAGAGACATGCTGATTAATTTTTTTTGAATTTTTTTCGAATTTTTTCATTTTCAAGGAAAAAATTCTATTTCAAAAAATGGAATAAAATTGATTATTCTTAGTCTACTGCAATTTAGGTTCAATAGGTAGGTTTTTTTAAGGGTATTACGTGTTGTTTTAAGGTAAAAAAATAATAGAGACATGCTGATTAATTTTTTTTGAATTTTTTCATTTTCCAGGAAAACATTCTATTTTAAAAAATGGAATAAAATTGATTATTATTAGTCTACTGCAATTTAGGTTCAATTGGTAGGTTATTTTTAAGGTTATTACGTGTTGTTTTAAGGTAAAAAAATAATAGAGACATGCTGATTAATTTTTTTTGAATTTTTTTCGAATTTTTTCATTTTCAAGGAAAAAATTCTATTTCAAAAAATGGAATAAAATTGATTATTATTAGTCTACTGCAATTTAGATTCAATTGGTAGGTTTTTTTGAAGGTTATTACGTGTTGTTTTAAGGTAAAAAAATAATAGAGACATGCTGATTAATTTTTTTTGAATTTTTTTCGAATTTTTTCATTTTCCAGGAAAACATTCTATTTTAAAAAATGGAATAAAATTGATTATTATTAGTCTACTGCAATTTAGGTTCAATTGGTAGGTTTTTTTTAAGGTTATTACGTGTTGTTTTAAGGTAAAAAAATAATAGAGACATGCTGATTAATTTTTTTTGAATTTTTTTCGAATTTTTTCATTTTCCAGGAAAACATTCTATTTTAAAAAATGGAATAAAATTGATTATTATTAGTCTACTGCAATTTAGGTTCAATTGGTAGGTTTTTTTTAAGGTTATTACGTGTTGTTTTAAGGTAAAAAAATAATAGAGACATGCTGATTAATTTTTTTTGAATTTTTTTCGAATTTTTTCATTTTCCAGGAAAACATTCTATTTCAAAAAATGGAATAAAATTGATTATTATTAGTCTACTGCAATTTAGGTTCAATTGGTAGGTTTTTTTAAGGTTATTACGTGTTGTTTTAAGGTAAAAAAATAATAGAGACATGCTGATTAATTTTTTTTGAATTTTTTTCGAATTTTTTCATTTTCCAGGAAAACATTCTATTTTAAAAAATGGAATAAAATTGATTATTATTAGTCTACTGCAATTTAGGTTCAATTGGTAGGTTTTTTTAAGGTTATTACGTGTTGTTTTAAGGTAAAAAAATAATAGAGACATGCTGATTAATTTTTTTTTGAATTTTTTCATTTTTCAGGAAAACATTCTATTTTAAAAAATGGAATAAAATTGATTATTATTAGTCTACTGCAATTTAGGTTCAATTGGTAGGTTTTTTTTAAGGTTATTACGTGTTGTTTTAAGGTAAAAAAATAATAGAGACATGCTGATTAATTTTTTTTGAATTTTTTTCGAATTTTTTCATTTTCAAGGAAAACATTCTATTTCAAAAAATGGAATAAAATTGATTATTATTAGTCTACTGCAATTTAGGTTCAATTGGTAGGTTTTTTTAAGGTTATTACGTGTTGTTTTAAGGTAAAAAAATAATAGAGACATGCTGATTAATTTTTTTTGAATTTTTTTCGAATTTTTTCATTTTCAAGGAAAAAATTCTATTTCAAAAAATGGAATAAAATTGATTATTATTAGTCTACTGCAATTTAGGTTCAATTGGTAGGTTTTTTTGAAGGTTATTACGTGTTGTTTTAAGGTAAAAAAATAATAGAGACATGCTGATTAATTTTTTTTGAATTTTTTTCGAATTTTTTCATTTTCCAGGAAAACATTCTATTTTAAAAAATGGAATAAAATTGATTATTATTAGTCTACTGCAATTTAGGTTCAATTGGTAGGTTATTTTTAAGGTTATTACGTGTTGTTTTAAGGTAAAAAAATAATAGAGACATGCTGATTAATTTTTTTTGAATTTTTTTCGAATTTTTTCATTTTCAAGGAAAACATTCTATTTCAAAAAATGGAATAAAATTGATTATTATTAGTCTACTGCAATTTAGGTTCAATTGGTAGGTTTTTTTAAGGTTATTACGTGTTGTTTTAAGGTAAAAAAATAATAGAGACATGCTGATTAATTTTTTTTGAATTTTTTTCGAATTTTTTCATTTTCCAGGAAAACATTCTATTTTAAAAAATGGAATAAAATTGATTATTATTAGTCTACTGCAATTTAGGTTCAATTGGTAGGTTTTTTTAAGGTTATTACGTGTTGTTTTAAGGTAAAAAAATAATAGAGACATGCTGATTAATTTTTTTTGAATTTTTTCGAATTTTTCATTTTCAGGAAAACATTCTATTTCAAAAAATGGAATAAAATTGATTATTATTAGTCTACTGCAATTTAGGTTCAATTGGTAGGTTTTTTTGAAGGTTATTACGTGTTGTTTTAAGGTAAAAAAATAATAGAGACATGCTGATTAATTTTTTTTGAATTTTTTTCATTTTTCAGGAAAACATTCTATTTTAAAAAATGGAATAAAATTGATTATTATTAGTCTACTGCAATTTAGGTTCAATTGGTAGGTTTTTTTTAAGGTTATTACGTGTTGTTTTAAAGTAAAAAAATAATAGAGACATGCTGATTAATTTTTTTTGAATTTGTATGGAATTATTTCATTTTCAAGGAAAAAATTCTATTTCAAAAAATGGAATAAAATTGATTATTATTAGTCTACTGCAATTTAGGTTCAATTGGTAGGTTTTTTTGAAGGTTATTACGTGTTGTTTTAAGGTAAAAAAATAATAGAGACATGCTGATTAATTTTTTTTGAATTTTTTTCGAATTTTTTCATTTTCAGGAAAACATTCTATTTCAAAAAATGGAATAAAATTGATTATTCTTAGTCTACTGCAATTTAGGTTCAATTGGTAGGTCTTTTGAAGGTTATTACGTGTTGTTTTAAGGTAAAAAAATAATAGAGACATGCTGATTAATTTTTTTTGAATTTTTTTCGAATTTTTTCATTTTCAAGGAAAAAATTCTATTTCAAAAAATGGAATAAAATTGATTATTATTAGTCTACTGCAATTTAGGTTCAATTGGTAGGTTTTTTTGAAGGTTATTACGTGTTGTTTTAAGGTAAAAAAATAATAGAGACATGCTGATTAATTTTTTTTGAATTTTTTTCGAATTTTTTCATTTTCCAGGAAAACATTCTATTTTAAAAAATGGAATAAAATTGATTATTTTTAGTCTACTGCAATTTAGGTTCAATTGGTAGGTTTTTTTGAAGGTTATTACGTGTTGTTTTAAGGTAAAAAAATAATAGAGACATGCTGATTAATTTTTTTTGAATTTTTTCATTTTCCAGGAAAACATTCTATTTTAAAAAATGGAATAAAATTGATTATTATTAGTCTACTGCAATTTAGGTTCAATTGGTAGGTTATTTTTAAGGTTATTACGTGTTGTTTTAAGGTAAAAAAATAATAGAGACATGCTGATTAATTTTTTTTGAATTTTTTTCGAATTTTTTCATTTTCAAGGAAAAAATTCTATTTCAAAAAATGTAATAAAATTGATTATTATTAGTCTACTGCAATTTAGGTTCAATTGGTAGGTTTTTTTGAAGGTTATTACGTGTTGTTTTAAGGTAAAAAAATAATAGAGACATGCTGATTAATTTTTTTTGAATTTTTTCATTTTTCAGGAAAACATTCTATTTTAAAAAATGGAATAAAATTGATTATTTTTAGTCTACTGCAATTTAGGTTCAATTGGTAGGTTTTTTTAAGGTTATTACGTGTTGTTTTAAGGTAAAAAAATAATAGAGACATGCTGATTAATTTTTTTTGAATTTGTTTGGAATTTTTTCATTTTCAAGGAAAAAATTCTATTTCAAAAAATGGAATAAAATTGATTATTATTAGTCTACTGCAATTTAGGTTCATTTGGTAGGTTTTTTTGAAGGTTATTACGTGTTGTTTTAAGGTAAAAAAATAATAGAGACATGCTGATTAATTTTTTTTGAATTTTTTTCGAATTTTTTCATTTTCCAGGAAAACATTCTATTTCAAAAAATGGAATAAAATTGATTATTATTAGTCTACTGCAATTTAGGTTCAATTGGTAGGTTTTTTTTAAGGTTATTACGTGTTGTTTTAAGGTAAAAAAATAATAGAGACATGCTGATTAATTTTTTTTGAATTTTTTTCATTTTTCCAGGAAAACATTCTATTTTAAAAAATGGAATAAAATTGATTATTATTAGTCTACTGCAATTTAGGTTCAATTGGTAGGTTTTTTTTAAGGTTATTACGTGTTGTTTTAAGGTAAAAAAATAATAGAGACATGCTGATTAATTTTTTTTGAATTTTTTTCGAATTTTTTCATTTTCAAGGAAAACATTCTATTTCAAAAAATGGAATAAAATTGATTATTATTAGTCTACTGCAATTTAGGTTCAATTGGTAGGTTTTTTTGAAGGTTATTACGTGTTGTTTTAAGGTAAAAAATTAATAGAGACATGCTGATTAATTTTTTTTGAATTTTTTTCGAATTTTTTCATTTTCCAGGAAAACATTCTATTTTAAAAAAAGGAATAAAATTGATTATTATTAGTCTACTAAAAAAAAATAATAAAAATAATAGAGACATGCTTATTAATTTTCATTTTCCAGGAAAACATTCTATTTTAAAAAATGGAATAAAATTGATTATTATTAGTCTACTGCAATTTAGGTTCAATTGGTAGGTTTTTTTAAGGTTATTACGTGTTGTTTTAAGGAAAAAAAATAATAGAGACATGCTGATTAATTTTTTTTGAATTTTTTTCGAATTTTTTCATTTTCAAGGAAAAAATTCTATTTCAAAAAATGGAATAAAATTGATTATTATTAGTCTACTGCAATTTAGGTTCAATTGGTAGGTTTTTTTGAAGGTTATTACGTGTTGTTTTAAGGTAAAAAAATAATAGAGACATGCTGATTAATTTTTTTTGAATTTTTTTCGAATTTTTTCATTTTCCAGGAAAACATTCTATTTTAAAAAATGGAATAAAATTGATTATTATTAGTCTACTGCAATTTAGGTTCAATTGGTAGGTTTTTTTTAAGGTTATTACGTGTTGTTTTAAGGTAAAAAAATAATAGAGACATGCTGATTAATTTTTTTGAATTTTTGAATTTTTTCATTTTCCAGGAAAACATTCTATTTTAAAAAATGGAATAAAATTGATTATTATTAGTCTACTGCAATTTAGGTTCAATTGGTAGGTTTTTTTGAAGGTTATTACGTGTTGTTTTAAGGTAAAAAAATAATAGAGACATGCTGATTAATTTTTTTTGAATTTTTTTCGAATTTTTTCATTTTCAAGGAAAACATTCTATTTCAAAAAATGGAATAAAATTGATTATTATTAGTCTACTGCAATTTAGGTTCAATTGGTAGGTTTTTTTGAAGGTTATTACGTGTTGTTTTAAGGTAAAAAAATAATAGAGACATGCTGATTAATTTTTTTTGAATTTTTTCGAATTTTTTCATTTTCCAGGAAAACATTCTATTTCAAAAAATGGAATAAAATTGATTATTATTAGTCTACTGCAATTTAGGTTCAATTGGTAGGTTTTTTTAAGGTTATTACGTGTTGTTTTAAGGTAAAAAAATAATAGAGACATGCTGATTAATTTTTTTTGAATTTTTTTCGAATTTTTTCATTTTCAAGGAAAACATTCTATTTCAAAAAATGGAATAAAATTGATTATTATTAGTCTACTGCAATTTAGGTTCAATTGGTAGGTTTTATTGAAGGTTATTACGTGTTGTTTTAAGGTAAAAAAATAATAGAGACATGCTGATTAATTTTTTTTTGAATTTTTTCATTTTTCAGGAAAACATTCTATTTTAAAAAATGCAATAAAATTGATTATTTTTAGTCTACTGCAATTTAGGTTCAATTGGTAGGTTTTTTTTAAGGTTATTACGTGTTGTTTTAAGGTAAAAAAATAATAGAGACATGCTGATTAATTTTTTTTGAATTTGTTTGGAATTTTTTCATTTTCAAGGAAAAAATTCTATTTCAAAAAATGGAATAAAATTGATTATTATTAGTCTACTGCAATTTAGGTTCAATTGGTAGGTTTTTTTGAAGGTTATTACGTGTTGTTTTAAGGTAAAAAAATAATAGAGACATGCTGATTAATTTTTTTTGAATTTTTTTCGAATTTTTTCATTTTCCAGGAAAACATTCTATTTTAAAAAATGGAATAAAATTGATTATTTTTAGTCTACTGCAATTTAGGTTCAATTGGTAGGTTTTTTTAAGGTTATTACGTGTTGTTTTAAGGTAAAAAAATAATAGAGACATGCTGATTAATTTTTTTTGAATTTTTTTCGAATTTTTTCATTTTCCAGGAAAACATTCTATTTTAAAAAATGGAATAAAATTGATTATTCTTAGTCTACTGCAATTTAAGTTCAATTGGTAGGTTTTTTTAAGGTTATTACGTGTTGTTTTAAGGTAAAAAAATAATAGAGACATGCTGATTAATTTTTTTTGAATTTTTTCGAATTTTTCATTTTCAGGAAAACATTCTATTTTAAAAAATGGAATAAAATTGATTATTATTAGTCTACTGCAATTTAGGTTCAATTGGTAGGTTTTTTTAAGGTTATTACGTGTTGTTTTAAGGTAAAAAAATAATAGAGACATGCTGATTAATTTTTTTTGAATTTTTTTCGAATTTTTTCATTTTCCAGGAAAACATTCTATTTTAAAAAATGGAATAAAATTGATTATTATTAGTCTACTGCAATTTAGGTTCAATTGGTAGGTTTTTTTGAAGGTTATTACGTGTTGTTTTAAGGTAAAAAAATAATAGAGACATGCTGATTAATTTTTTTTGAATTTTTTCATTTTTCAGGAAAACATTCTATTTTAAAAAATGGAATAAAATTGATTATTTTTAGTCTACTGCAATTTAGGTTCAATTGGTAGGTTTTTTTAAGGTTATTACGTGTTGTTTTAAGGTAAAAAAATAATAGAGACATGCTGATTAATTTTTTTTGAATTTTTTTCGAATTTTTTCATTTTCAAGGAAAAAATTCTATTTCAAAAAATGTAATAAAATTGATTATTTTTAGTCTACTGCAATTTAGATTCAATTGGTAGGTCTTTTGAAGGTTATTACGTGTTGTTTTAAGGTAAAAAAATAATAGAGACATGCTGATTAATTTTTTTTGAATTTTTTTCGAATTTTTTCATTTTCAAGGAAAAAATTCTATTTCAAAAAATGGAATAAAATTGATTATTCTTAGTCTACTGCAATTTAGGTTCAATAGGTAGGTTTTTTTAAGGGTATTACGTGTTGTTTTAAGGTAAAAAAATAATAGAGACATGCTGATTAATTTTTTTTGAATTTTTTTCGAATTTTTTCATTTTCCAGGAAAACATTCTATTTTAAAAAATGGAATAAAATTGATTATTCTTAGTCTACTGCAATTTAGGTTCAATTGGTAGGTTTTTTTAAGGTTATTACGTGTTGTTTTAAGGTAAAAAAATAATAGAGACATGCTGATTAATTTTTTTTGAATTTTTTCGAATTTTTCATTTTCAGGAAAACATTCTATTTTAAAAAATGGAATAAAATTGATTATTATTAGTCTACTGCAATTTAGGTTCAATTGGTAGGTTTTTTTAAGGTTATTACGTGTTGTTTTAAGGTAAAAAAATAATAGAGACATGCTGATTAATTTTTTTTGAATTTTTTCGAATTTTTCATTTTCAGGAAAACATTCTATTTTAAAAAATGGAATAAAATTGATTATTATTAGTCTACTGCAATTTAGGTTCAATTGGTAGGTTTTTTTAAGGTTATTACGTGTTGTTTTAAGGTAAAAAAATAATAGAGACATGCTGATTAATTTTTTTTGAATTTTTATGGAATTATTTCATTTTCAAGGAAAAAATTCTGTTTCAAAAAATGGAATAAAATTGATTATTATTAGTCTACTGCAATTTAGGTTCAATTGGTAGGTTTTTTTGAAGGTTATTACGTGTTGTTTTAAGGTAAAAAAATAATAGAGACATGCTGATTAATTTTTTTTGAATTTTTTTCGAATTTTTTCATTTTCAAGGAAAAAATTCTATTTCAAAAAATGTAATAAAATTGATTATTATTAGTCTACTGCAATTTAGATTCAATTGGTAGGTTTTTTTGAAGGTTATTACGTGTTGTTTTAAGGTAAAAAAATAATAGAGACATGCTGATTAATTTTTTTTGAATTTTTTCATTTTCTCACGAAAACATTCTATTTTAAAAAATGGAATAAAATTGATTATTATTAGTCTACTGCAATTTAGGTTCAATTGGTAGGTTTTTTTTAAGGTTATTACGTGTTGTTTTAAGGTAAAAAAATAATAGAGACATGCTGATTAATTTTTTTTGAATTTTTTTCGAATTTTTTCATTTTCCAGGAAAACATTCTATTTTAAAAAATGGAATAAAATTGATTATTCTTAGTCTACTGCAATTTAGGTTCAATTGGTAGGTTTTTTTTAAGGTTATTACGTGTTGTTTTAAGGTAAAAAAATAATAGAGACATGCTGATTAATTTTTTTTGAATTTTTTCATTTTTCAGGAAAACATTCTATTTTAAAAAATGCAATAAAATTGATTATTTTTAGTCTACTGCAATTTAGGTTCAATTGGTAGGTTTTTTTAAGGTTATTACGTGCTGTTTTAAAGTAAAAAAATAATAGACTCATGCTGATCAATTTTTTTTGAATTTGTATGGAATTATTTCATTTTCAAGGAAAAAATTCTATTTCAAAAAATGGAATAAAATTGATTATTATTAGTCTACTGCAATTTAGGTTCAATTGGTAGGTTTTTTTGAAGGTTATTACGTGTTGTTTTAAGGTAAAAAAATAATAGAGACATGCTGATTAATTTTTTTTGAATTTTTTTCGAATTTTTTCATTTTCCAGGAAAACATTCTATTTTAAAAAATGGAATAAAATTGATTATTCTTAGTCTACTGCAATTTAGGTTCAATTGGTAGGTTTTTTTAAGGTTATTACGTGTTGTTTTAAGGTAAAAAAATAATAGAGACATGCTGATTAATTTTTTTTGAATTTTTTTCGAATTTTTTCATTTTCAAGGAAAAAATTCTATTTCAAAAAATGGAATAAAATTGATTATTATTAGTCTACTGCAATTTAGGTTCAATTGGTAGGTTTTTTTGAAGGTTATTACGTGTTGTTTTAAGGTAAAAAAATAATAGAGACATGCTGATTAATTTTTTTTGAATTTTTTTCGAATTTTTTCATTTTCCAGGAAAACATTCTATTTTAAAAAATGGAATAAAATTGATTATTCTTAGTCTACTGCAATTTAGGTTCAATTGGTAGGTTTTTTTAAGGTTATTACGTGTTGTTTTAAGGTAAAAAAATAATAGAGACATGCTGATTAATTTTTTTTGAATTTTTTGGAATTTTTCATTTTCAAGGAAAAAATTCTATTTCAAAAAATGGAATAAAATTGATTATTATTAGTCTACTGCAATTTAGGTTCAATTGGTAGGTTTTTTTGAAGGTTATTACGTGTTGTTTTAAGGTAAAAAAATAATAGAGACATGCTGATTAATTTTTTTTGAATTTTTTTCGAATTTTTTCATTTTCCAGGAAAACATTCTATTTCAAAAAATGGAATAAAATTGATTATTATTAGTCTACTGCAATTTAGATTCAATTGGTAGGTTTTTTTGAAGGTTATTACGTGTTGTTTTAAGGTAAAAAAATAATAGAGACATGCTGATTAATTTTTTTTGAATTTTTTCATTTTCCACGAAAACATTCTATTTTAAAAAATGGAATAAAATTGATTATTATTAGTCTACTGCAATTTAGGTTCAATTGGTAGGTTTTTTTTAAGGTTATTACGTGTTGTTTTAAGGTAAAAAAATAATAGAGACATGCTGATTAATTTTTTTTGAATTTTTTTCGAATTTTTTCATTTTCCAGGAAAACATTCTATTTTAAAAAATGGAATAAAATTGATTATTCTTAGTCTACTGCAATTTAGGTTCAATTGGTAGGTTTTTTTAAGGTTATTACGTGTTGTTTTAAGGTAAAAAAATAATAGAGACATGCTGATTAATTTTTTTTGAATTTTTTCATTTTTCAGGAAAACATTCTATTTTAAAAAATGCAATAAAATTGATTATTTTTAGTCTACTGCAATTTAGGTTCAATTGGTAGGTTTTTTTTAAGGTTATTACGTGCTGTTTTAAAGTAAAAAAATAATAGACTCATGCTGATCAATTTTTTTTGAATTTGTATGGAATTATTTCATTTTCAAGGAAAAAATTCTATTTCAAAAAATGGAATAAAATTGATTATTATTAGTCTACTGCAATTTAGGTTCAATTGGTAGGTTTTTTTGAAGGTTATTACGTGTTGTTTTAAGGTAAAAAAATAATAGAGACATGCTGATTAATTTTTTTTGAATTTTTTTCGAATTTTTTCATTTTCAAGGAAAAAATTCTATTTCAAAAAATGGAATAAAATTGATTATTCTTAGTCTACTGCAATTTAGGTTCAATTGGTAGGTTTTTTTAAGGTTATTACGTGTTGTTTTAAGGTAAAAAAATAATAGAGACATGCTGATTAATTTTTTTTGAATTTTTTTCGAATTTTTTCATTTTCAAGGAAAACATTCTATTTCAAAAAATGGAATAAAATTGATTATTATTAGTCTACTGCAATTTAGGTTCAATTGGTAGGTTTTTTTGAAGGTTATTACGTGTTGTTTTAAGGTAAAAAAATAATAGAGACATGCTGATTAATTTTTTTTGAATTTTTTTCGAATTTTTTCATTTTCCAGGAAAACATTCTATTTCAAAAAATGGAATAAAATTGATTATTCTTAGTCTACTGCAATTTAGGTTCAATTGGTAGGTTTTTTTAAGGTTATTACGTGTTGTTTTAAGGTAAAAAAATAATAGAGACATGCTGATTAATTTTTTTTGAATTTTTTTCGAATTTTTTCATTTTCAAGGAAAAAATTCTATTTCAAAAATGGAATAAAATTGATTATTATTAGTCTACTGCAATTTAGGTTCAATTGGTAGGTTTTTTTGAAGGTTATTACGTGTTGTTTTAAGGTAAAAAAATAATAGAGACATGCTGATTAATTTTTTTTGAATTTTTTCGAATTTTTTCATTTTCCAGGAAAACATTCTATTTCAAAAAATGGAATAAAATTGATTATTATTAGTCTACTGCAATTTAGGTTCAATTGGTAGGTTTTTTTAAGGTTATTACGTGTTGTTTTAAGGTAAAAAAATAATAGAGACATGCTGATTAATTTTTTTTGAATTTTTTCATTTTCAGGAAACATTCTATTTAAAGAATAAAATGTTTTTTAGTCTACTAAAAAAATAATAAAATAAGACATGCTTATTAATTTTCATTTTCAGGAAAACATTCTATTTTAAAAAATGGAATAAAATTGATTATTATTAGTCTACTGCAATTTAGGTTCAATTGGTAGGTTTTTTTTAAGGTTATTACGTGTTGTTTTAAGGTAAAAAAATAATAGAGACATGCTGATTAATTTTTTTTGAATTTTTTTCGAATTTTTTCATTTTCCAGGAAAACATTCTATTTTAAAAAATGGAATAAAATTGATTATTCTTAGTCTACTGCAATTTAGGTTCAATTGGTAGGTTTTTTTAAGGTTATTACGTGTTGTTTTAAGGTAAAAAAATAATAGAGACATGCTGATTAATTTTTTTTGAATTTTTTCGAATTTTTTCATTTTCCAGGAAAACATTCTATTTCAAAAAATGGAATAAAATTGATTATTCTTAGTCTACTGCAATTTAGGTTCAATTGGTAGGTTTTTTTAAGGTTATTACGTGTTGTTTTAAGGTAAAAAAATAATAGAGACATGCTGATTAATTTTTTTTGAATTTTTTTCGAATTTTTTCATTTTCCAGGAAAACATTCTATTTTAAAAAATGGAATAAAATTGATTATTATTAGTCTACTGCAATTTAGGTTCAATTGGTAGGTTTTTTTTAAGGTTATTACGTGTTGTTTTAAGGTAAAAAAATAATAGAGACATGCTGATTAATTTTTTTTGAATTTTTTGAATTTTTCATTTTCAGGAAAACATTCTATTTTAAAAAATGGAATAAAATTGATTATTATTAGTCTACTGCAATTTAGGTTCAATTGGTAGGTTTTTTTAAGGTTATTACGTGTTGTTTTAAGGTAAAAAAATAATAGAGACATGCTGATTAATTTTTTTTGAATTTTTTCGAATTTTTTCATTTTCAAGGAAAAAATTCTATTTCAAAAAATGGAATAAAATTGATTATTATTAGTCTACTGCAATTTAGGTTCAATTGGTAGGTTTTATTGAAGGTTATTACGTGTTGTTTTAAGGTAAAAAAATAATAGAGACATGCTGATTAATTTTTTTTGAATTTTTTTCGAATTTTTTCATTTTCCAGGAAAACATTCTATTTTAAAAAATGGAATAAAATTGATTATTATTAGTCTACTGCAATTTAGGTTCAATTGGTAGGTTTTTTTGAAGGTTATTACGTGTTGTTTTAAGGTAAAAAAATAATATAGACATGTTGATTAATTTTTTTTGAATTTTTTCATTTTTCAGGAAAACATTCTATTTTAAAAAATGGAATAAAATTGATTATTTTTAGTCTACTGCAATTTAGGTTCAATTGGTAGGTTTTTTTAAGGTTATTACGTGTTGTTTTAAGGTAAAAAAATAATAGAGACATGCTGATTAATTTTTTTTGAATTTGTTGGAATTTTTCATTTTCAAGGAAAACATTCTATTTCAAAAAATGGAATAAAATTGATTATTATTAGTCTACTGCAATTTAGGTTCAATTGGTAGGTTTTTTTGAAGGTTATTACGTGTTGTTTTAAGGTAAAAAAATAATAGAGACATGCTGATTAATTTTTTTTGAATTTTTTTCGAATTTTTTCATTTTCCAGGAAAACATTCTATTTCAAAAAATGGAATAAAATTGATTATTCTTAGTCTACTGCAATTTAGGTTCAATAAGTAGGTTTTTTTAAGGTTATTACGTTTTGTTTTAAGGTAAAAAATTAATAGAGACATGCTGATTAATTTTTTTTGAATTTTTTTCGAATTTTTTCATTTTCAAGGAAAAAATTCTATTTCAAAAAATGTAATAAAATTGATTATTATTAGTCTACTGCAATTTAGGTTCAATTGGTAGGTTATTTTTAAGGTTATTACGTGTTGTTTTAAGGTAAAAAAATAATAGAGACATGCTGATTAATTTTTTTTGAATTTTTTTCGAATTTTTTCATTTTCAAGGAAAAAATTCTATTTCAAAAAATGTAATAAAATTGATTATTATTAGTCTACTGCAATTTAGATTCAATTGGTAGGTTTTTTTGAAGGTTATTACGTGTTGTTTTAAGGTAAAAAAATAATAGAGACATGCTGATTAATTTTTTTTGAATTTTTTTCGAATTTTTTCATTTTCCAGGAAAACATTCTATTTCAAAAAATGGAATAAAATTGATTATTCTTAGTCTACTGCAATTTAGGTTCAATAGGTAGGTTTTTTTAAGGGTATTACGTGTTGTTTTAAGGTAAAAAAATAATAGAGACATGCTGATTAATTTTTTTTGAATTTTTTTCGAATTTTTTCATTTTCCAGGAAAACATTCTATTTTAAAAAATGGAATAAAATTGATTATTATTAGTCTACTAAAAAAAAAAATAATAGAAATAATAGAGACATGCTTATTAATTTTTCATTTTCCAGGAAAACATTCTATTTTAAAAAATGGAATAAAATTGATTATTATTAGTCTACTGCAATTTAGGTTCAATTGGTAGGTTTTTTTAAGGTTATTACGTGTTGTTTTAAAGTAAAAAAATAATAGACTAATGCTGATCAATTTTTTTTGAATTTGTATGGAATTATTTCATTTTCAAGGAAAAAATTCTATTTCAAAAAATGGAATAAAATTGATTATTATTAGTCTACTGCAATTTAGGTTCAATTGGTAGGTTTTTTTGAAGGTTATTACGTGTTGTTTTAAGGTAAAAAAATAATAGAGACATGCTGATTAATTTTTTTTGAAATTTTTTCATTTTTCAGGAAAACATTCTATTTTAAAAAATGGAATAAAATTGATTATTATTAGTCTACTGCAATTTAGGTTCAATTGGTAGGTTTTTTTAAGGTTATTACGTGTTGTTTTAAGGTAAAAAAATAATAGAGACATGCTGATTAATTTTTTTTGAATTTTTTCATTTTTCAGGAAAACATTCTATTTTAAAAAATGCAATAAAATTGATTATTTTTAGTCTACTGCAATTTAGGTTCAATTGGTAGGTTTTTTTAAGGTTATTACGTGTTGTTTTAAGGTAAAAAAATAATAGAGACATGCTGATTAATTTTTTTTGAATTTTTTTGGAATTTTTTCATTTTCAAGGAAAAAATTCTATTTCAAAAAATGGAATAAAATTGATTATTATTAGTCTACTGCAATTTAGGTTCAATTGGTAGGTTATTTTTAAGGTTATTACGTGTTGTTTTAAGGTAAAAAAATAATAGAGACATGCTGATTAATTTTTTTTGAATTTTTTTCGAATTTTTTCATTTTCAAGGAAAAAATTCTATTTCAAAAAATGTAATAAAATTGATTATTATTAGTCTACTGCAATTTAGGTTCAATTGGTAGGTTTTTTTGAAGGTTATTACGTGTTGTTTTAAGGTAAAAAAATAATAGAGACATGCTGATTAATTTTTTTTGAATTTTTTCGATTTTTTTTTCAGGAAAACATTCTATTTTAAAAAATGGAATAAAATTGATTATTTTTAGTCTACTGCAATTTAGGTTCAATTGGTAGGTTTTTTTTAAGGTTATTACGTGTTGTTTTAAAGTAAAAAAATAATAGACTCATGCTGATCAATTTTTTTTGAATTTGTATGGAATTATTTCATTTTCAAGGAAAAAATTCTATTTCAAAAAATGGAATAAAATTGATTATTATTAGTCTACTGCAATTTAGGTTCAATTGGTAGGTTTTTTTGAAGGTTATTACGTGTTGTTTTAAGGTAAAAAAATAATAGAGACATGCTGATTAATTTTTTTTGAATTTTTTTCGAATTTTTTCATTTTCAAGGAAAAAATTCTATTTCATAAATGTAATAAAATTGATTATTATTAGTCTACTGCAATTTAGGTTCAATTGGTAGGTTTTTTTGAAGGTTATTACGTGTTGTTTTAAGGTAAAAAAATAATAGAGACATGCTGATTAATTTTTTTTGAATTTTTTCATTTTTCAGGAAAACATTCTATTTTAAAAAATGCAATAAAATTGATTATTTTTAGTCTACTGCAATTTAGGTTCAATTGGTAGGTTTTTTTAAGGTTATTACGTGCTGTTTTAAAGTAAAAAAATAATAGACTCATGCTGATCAATTTTTTTTGAATTTGTATGGAATTATTTCATTTTCAAGGAAAAAATTCTATTTCAAAAAATGGAATAAAATTGATTATTATTAGTCTACTGCAATTTAGGTTCAATTGGTAGGTTTTTTTGAAGGTTATTACGTGTTGTTTTAAGGTAAAAAAATAATAGAGACATGCTGATTAATTTTTTTTGAATTTTTTTCGAATTTTTTTATTTTCCAGGAAAACATTCTATTCAAAAAATGGAATAAAATTGATTATTCTTAGTCTACTGCAATTTAGGTTCAATTGGTAGGTTTTTTTAAGGTTATTACGTGTTGTTTTAAGGTAAAAAATTAATAGAGACATGCTGATTAATTTTTTTTGAATTTTTTTCGAATTTTTTCATTTTCAAGGAAAAAATTCTATTTCAAAAAATGGAATAAAATTGATTATTATTAGTCTACTGCAATTTAGGTTCAATTGGTAGGTTTTTTTGAAGGTTATTACGTGTTGTTTTAAGGTAAAAAAATAATAGAGACATGCTGATTAATTTTTTTTGAATTTTTTTCGAATTTTTTATTTTCCAGGAAAACATTCTATTCAAAAAATGGAATAAAATTGATTATTCTTAGTCTACTGCAATTTAGGTTCAATAAGTAGGTTTTTTTAAGGTTATTACGTTTTGTTTTAAGGTAAAAAATTAATAGAGACATGCTGATTAATTTTTTTTGAATTTTTTTCGAATTTTTTCATTTTCCAGGAAAACATTCTATTTTAAAAAATGGAATAAAATTGATTATTATTAGTCTACTAAAAAAAAAAAATAATAGAAATAATAGAGACATGCTTATTAATTTTCATTTTCCAGGAAAACATTCTATTTTAAAAAATGGAATAAAATTGATTATTATTAGTCTACTGCAATTTAAGTTCAATTGGTAGGTTTTTTTTAAGGTTATTACGTGCTGTTTTAAAGTAAAAAAATAATAGACTAATGCTGATCAATTTTTTTTGAATTTGTATGGAATTATTTCATTTTCAAGGAAAAAATTCTATTTCAAAAAATGGAATAAAATTGATTATTATTAGTCTACTGCAATTTAGGTTCAATTGGTAGGTTTTTTTGAAGGTTATTACGTGTTGTTTTAAGGTAAAAAAATAATAGAGACATGCTGATTAATTTTTTTTGAATTTTTTTCGAATTTTTTCATTTTCAAGGAAAAAATTCTATTTCAAAAAATGTAATAAAATTGATTATTATTAGTCTACTGCAATTTAGGTTCAATTGGTAGGTTTTTTTGAAGGTTATTACGTGTTGTTTTAAGGTAAAAAAATAATAGAGACATGCTGATTAATTTTTTTTGAATTTTTTCATTTTCCACGAAAACATTCTATTTTAAAAAATGGAATAAAATTGATTATTATTAGTCTACTGCAATTTAGGTTCAATTGGTAGGTTTTTTTGAAGGTTATTACGTGTTGTTTTAAGGTAAAAAAATAATAGAGACATGCTGATTAATTTTTTTTGAATTTGTATGGAATTATTTCATTTTCAAGGAAAAAATTCTATTTCAAAAAATGGAATAAAATTGATTATTATTAGTCTACTGCAATTTAGGTTCAATAAGTAGGTTTTTTTAAGGTTATTACGTTTTGTTTTAAGGTAAAAAATTAATAGAGACATGCTGATTAATTTTTTTTGAATTTTTTTCGAATTTTTTCATTTTCAAGGAAAAAATTCTATTTCAAAAAATGTAATAAAATTGATTATTATTAGTCTACTAAAAAAAAAATAATAAAATTAATAGAGACATGCTGATTAATTTTTTTTGAATTTTTTTCGAATTTTTTCATTTTCCAGGAAAACATTCTATTTTAAAAAATGGAATAAAATTGATTATTCATAGTTTACTGCAATTTAGGTTCAATTGGTAGGTTTTTTTGAAGGTTATTACGTGTTGTTTTAAGGTATAAAAATAATAGAGACATGCTGATTAATTTTTTTTGAATTTTTTTCGAATTTTTTCATTTTCAAGGAAAAAATTCTATTTCAAAAAATGTAATAAAATTGATTATTATTAGTCTACTGCAATTTAGGTTCAATTGGTAGGTTTTTTTGAAGGTTATTACGTGTTGTTTTAAGGTAAAAAAATAATAGAGACATGCTGATTAATTTTTTTTGAATTTTTTCATTTTCCACGAAAACATTCTATTTTAAAAAATGGAATAAAATTGATTATTATTAGTCTACTGCAATTTAGGTTCAATTGGTAGGTTTTTTTTAAGGTTATTACGTGTTGTTTTAAGGAAAAAAAATAATAGAGACATGCTGATTAATTTTTTTTGAATTTTTTTCGAATTTTTTCATTTTCAAGGAAAAAATTCTATTTCAAAAAATGTAATAAAATTGATTATTATTAGTCTACTGCAATTTAGGTTCAATTGGTAGGTTTTTTTGAAGGTTATTACGTGTTGTTTTAAGGTAAAAAAATAATAGAGACATGCTGATTAATTTTTTTTGAATTTTTTCATTTTTCAGGAAAACATTCTATTTTAAAAAATGCAATAAAATTGATTATTTTTAGTCTACTGCAATTTAGGTTCAATTGGTAGGTTTTTTTAAGGTTATTACGTGCTGTTTTAAAGTAAAAAAATAATAGACTCATGCTGATCAATTTTTTTTGAATTTGTATGGAATTATTTCATTTTCAAGGAAAAAATTCTATTTCAAAAAATGGAATAAAATTGATTATTATTAGTCTACTGCAATTTAGGTTCAATTGGTAGGTTTTTTTGAAGGTTATTACGTGTTGTTTTAAGGTAAAAAAATAATAGAGACATGCTGATTAATTTTTTTTGAATTTTTTTCGAATTTTTTTATTTTCCAGGAAAACATTCTATTCAAATAAATGGAATAAAATTAATTATTCTTAGTCTACTGCAATTTAGGTTCAATAAGTAGGTTTTTTTAAGGTTATTACGTTTTGTTTTAAGGTAAAAAATTAATAGAGACATGCTGATTAATTTTTTTTGAATTTTTTTCGAATTTTTTCATTTTCAAGGAAAAAATTCTATTTCAAAAATGTAATAAAATTGATTATTATTAGTCTACTGCAATTTAGGTTCAATTGGTAGGTTTTTTTGAAGGTTATTACGTGTTGTTTTAAGGTAAAAAAATAATAGAGACATGCTGATTAATTTTTTTTGAATTTTTTTCGAATTTTTTCATTTTCAAGGAAAAAATTCTATTTCAAAAAATGGAATAAAATTGATTATTATTAGTCTACTGCAATTTAGGTTCAATTGGTAGGTTTTTTTGAAGGTTATTACGTGTTGTTTTAAGGTAAAAAAATAATAGAGACATGCTGATTAATTTTTTTTGAATTTTTTCATTTTCCAGGAAAACATTCTATTTTAAAAAATGGAATAAAATTGATTATTATTAGTCTACTGCAATTTAGGTTCAATTGGTAGGTTTTTTTGAAGGTTATTACGTGTTGTTTTAAGGTAAAAAAATAATAGAGACATGCTGATTAATTTTTTTTGAATTTTTTTCGAATTATTTCATTTTCAAGGAAAACATTCTATTTCAAAAAATGGAATAAAATTGATTATTCTTAGTCTACTGCAATTTAGGTTCAATTGGTAGGTTTTTTTGAAGGTTATTACGTGTTGTTTTAAGGTAAAAAAATAATAGAGACATGCTGATTAATTTTTTTTGAATTTTTTTCGAATTTTTTCATTTTCCAGGAAAACATTCTATTTTAAAAAATGGAATAAAATTGATTATTCTTAGTCTACTGCAATTTAGGTTCAATTGGTAGGTTTTTTTTAAGGTTATTACGTGTTGTTTTAAGGTAAAAAAATAATAGAGACATGCTGATTAATTTTTTTTGAAATTTTTTCGAATTTTTTTCGAATTTTTTCATTTTCCAGGAAAACATTCTATTTTAAAAAATGGAATAAAATTGATTATTATTAGTCTACTAAAAAAAAAATAATAGAGACATGCTGATTAATTTTTTTTGAATTTTTTTCGAATTTTTTCATTTTCCAGGAAAACATTCTATTTTAAAAAATGGAATAAAATTGATTATTCATTAGTCTACTGCAATTTAGGTTCAATTGGTAGGTTTTTTTTAAGGTTATTACGTGTTGTTTTAAGGTAAAAAAATAATAGAGACATGCTGATTAATTTTTTTTGAATTTTTTCATTTTTCAGGAAAACATTCTATTTTAAAAAATGCAATAAAATTGATTATTTTTAGTCTACTGCAATTTAGGTTCAATTGGTAGGTTTTTTTTAAGGTTATTACGTGTTGTTTTAAGGTAAAAAAATAATAGAGACATGCTGATTAATTTTTTTTGAATTTTTTCATTTTTCAGGAAAACATTCTATTTTAAAAAATGCAATAAAATTGATTATTTTTAGTCTACTGCAATTTAGGTTCAATTGGTAGGTTTTTTTAAGGTTATTACGTGCTGTTTTAAAGTAAAAAAATAATAGACTCATGCTGATTAATTTTTTTTGAATTTTTTCATTTTCCAGGAAAACATTCTATTTTAAAAAATGGAATAAATTTGATTATTATTAGTCTACTGCAATTTAGGTTCAATTGGTAGGTTTTTTTGAAGGTTATTACGTGCTGTTTTAAAGTAAAAAAATAATAGACTCATGCTGATCAATTTTTTTTGAATTTGTATGGAATTATTTCATTTTCAAGGAAAAAATTCTATTTCAAAAAATGGAATAAAATTGATTATTATTAGTCTACTGCAATTTAGGTTCAATTGGTAGGTTTTTTTGAAGGTTATTACGTGTTGTTTTAAGGTAAAAAAATAAGAGAGACATGCTGATTAATTTTTTTTGAATTTTTTTCGAATTTTTTTATTTTCCAGGAAAACATTCTATTCAAAAAATGGAATAAAATTGATTATTCTTAGTCTACTGCAATTTAGGTTCAATAAGTAGGTTTTTTTAAGGTTATTACGTTTTGTTTTAAGGTAAAAAATTAATAGAGACATGCTGATTAATTTTTTTGGAATTTTTTTCGAATTTTTTCATTTTCAAGGAAAAAATTCTATTTCAAAAATGTAATAAAATTGATTATTATTAGTCTACTGCAATTTAGGTTCAATTGGTAGGTTTTTTTGAAGGTTATTACGTGTTGTTTTAAGGTAAAAAAATAATAGAGACATGCTGATTAATTTTTTTTGAATTTTTTTCGAATTTTTTCATTTTCAAGGAAAAAATTCTATTTCAAAAAATGTAATAAAATTGATTATTATTAGTCTACTGCAATTTAGGTTCAATTAGTAGGTTTTTTTGAAGGTTATTACGTGTTGTTTTAAGGTAAAAAAATAATAGAGACATGCTGATTAATTTTTTTTGAATTTTTTCATTTTCCAGGAAAACATTCTATTTTAAAAAATGGAATAAATTTGATTATTATTAGTCTACTGCAATTTAGGTTCAATTGGTAGGTTTTTTTGAAGGTTATTACGTGTTGTTTTAAGGTAAAAAAATAATAGAGACATGCTGATTAATTTTTTTTGAATTTTTTTCGAATTATTTCATTTTCAAGGAAAACATTCTATTCAAATAAATGGAATAAAATTAATTATTCTTAGTCTACTGCAATTTAGGTTCAATTAATAGGTTTTTTTGAAGGTTATTACGTGTTGTTTTAAGGAAAAAAAATAATAGAGACATGCTGATTAATTTTTTTTGAATTTTTTTCGAATTTTATCATTTTCCAGGAAAACATTCTATTTTAAAAAATGGAATAAAATTGATTATTCTTAGTCTACTGCAATTTAGGTTTAATTGGTAGGATTTTTTTAAGGTTATTACGTGTTGTTTTAAGGTAAAAAAATAATAGAGACATGCTGATTAATTTTTTTTGAAATTTTTTCGAATTTTTTTCGAATTTTTTCATTTTCCAGGAAAACATTCTATTTTAAAAAATGGAATAAAATTGATTATTATTAGTCTACTAAAAAAAAAATAATAGAGACATGCTGATTAATTTTTTTTGAATTTTTTTCGAATTTTTTCATTTTCCAGGAAAACATTCTATTTTAAAAAATGGAATAAAATTGATTATTCATAGTTTACTGCAATTTAGGTTCAATTGGTAGGTTTTTTTTAAGGGTATTACGTGTTGTTTTAAGGTAAAAAAATAATAGAGACATGCTGATTAATTTTTTTTGAATTTTTTTCGAATTATTTCATTTTCAAGGAAAACATTCTATTCAAATAAATGGAATAAAATTAATTATTCTTAGTCTACTGCAATTTAGGTTCAATAAGTAGGTTTTTTTAAGGTTATTACGTTTTGTTTTAAGGTAAAAAATTAATAGAGACATGCTGATTAATTTTTTTTGAATTTTTTTCGAATTTTTTCATTTTCAAGGAAAAAATTCTATTTCAAAAAATGTAATAAAATTGATTATTATTAGTCTACTAAAAAAAAAAATAATAAAATTAATAGAGACATGCTGATTAATTTCTTTGAATTTTTTTCGAATTTTTTCATTTTCCAGGAAAACATTCTATTTTAAAAAATGGAATAAAATTGATTATTCATAGTTTACTGCAATTTAGGTTCAATTGGTAGGTTTTTTTTAAGGGTATTACGTGTTGTTTTAAGGTAAAAAAATAATAGAGACATGCTGATTAATTTTTTTTTGAATTTTTTCATTTTTCAGGAAAACATTCTATTTTAAAAAATGCAATAAAATTGATTATTTTTAGTCTACTGCAATTTAGGTTCAATTGGTAGGTTTTTTTTAAGGTTATTACGTGCTGTTTTAAAGTAAAAAAATAATAGACTCATGCTGATCAATTTTTTTTGAATTTGTATGGAATTATTTCATTTTCAAGGAAAAAATTCTATTTCAAAAAATGGAATAAAATTGATTATTATTAGTCTACTGCAATTTAGGTTCAATTGGTAGGTTTTTTTAAAGGTTATTACGTGTTGTTTTAAGGAAAAAAAATAATAGAGACATGCTGATTAATTTTTTTTGAATTTTTTTCGAATTTTTTCATTTTCCAGGAAAACATTCTATTTTAAAAAATGGAATAAAATTGATTATTTTTAGTCTACTGCAATTTAGGTTCAATTGGTAGGTTTTTTTTAAGGTTATTACGTGTTGTTTTAAGGTAAAAAAATAATAGAGACATGCTGATTAATTTTTTTTGAAATTTTTTCGAATTTTTTTCGAATTTTTTCATTTTCCAGTAAAACATTCTATTTTAAAAAATGGAATAAAATTGATTATTATTAGTCTACTGCAATTTAGGTTCAATTGGTAGGTTTTTTTTAACGTTATTACGTGTTGTTTTAAGGAAAAAAAATAATAGAGACATGCTGATTAATTTTTTTTGAATTTTTTTCGAATTTTATCATTTTCCAGGAAAACATTCTATTTTAAAAAATGGAATAAAATTGATTATTCTTAGTCTACTGCAATTTAGGTTTAATTGGTAGGTTTTTTTTAAGGTTATTACGTGTTGTTTTAAGGTAAAAAAATAATAGAGACATGCTGATTAATTTTTTTTGAAATTTTTTCGAATTTTTTTCGAATTTTTTCATTTTCCAGGAAAACATTCTATTTTAAAAAATGGAATAAAATTGATTATTATTAGTCTACTAAAAAAAAAATAATAGAGACATGCTGATTAATTTTTTTTGAATTTTTTTCGAATTTTTTCATTTTCCAGGAAAACATTCTATTTTAAAAAATGGAATAAAATTGATTATTCATAGTTTACTGCAATTAAGGTTCAATTGGTAGGTTTTTTTGAAGGTTATTACGTGTTGTTTTAAGGTAAAAAAATAATAGAGACATGCTGATTAATTTTTTTTTGAATTTTTTTCGAATTTTTTCATTTTTCAGGAAAACATTCTATTTCAAAAAATGGAATAAAATTGATTATTATTAGTCTACTGCAATTTAGGTTCAATTGGTAGGTTTTTTTTAAGGTTATTACGTGTTGTTTTAAGGAAAAAAAATAATAGAGACATGCTGATTAATTTTTTTTGAATTTTTTCATTTTCCAGGAAAACATTCTATTTTAAAAAATGGAATAAAATTGATTATTCTTAGTCTACTGCAATTTAGGTTCAATTGGTAGGTTTTTTTTAAGGTTATTACGTGTTGTTTTAAGGTAAAAAAATAATAGAGACATGCTGATTAATTTTTTTTTAAATTTTTTCGAATTTTTTCATTTTCCAGTAAAACATTCTATTTTAAAAAATGGAATAAAATTGATTATTATTAGTCTACTGCAATTTAGGTTCAATTGGTAGGTTTTTTTTAAGGTTATTACGTGTTGTTTTAAGGTAAAAAAATAATAGAGACATGCTGATTAATTTTTTTTGAATTTTTTTCGAATTTTTTCATTTTCCAGGAAAACATTCTATTTTAAAAAATGGAATAAAATTGATTATTCTTAGTCTACTGCAATTTAGGTTCAATTGGTAGGTTTTTTTTAAGGGTATTACGTGTTGTTTTAAGGTAAAAAAATAATAGAGACATGCTGATTAATTTTTTTTGAATTTTTTTCGAATTTTTTCATTTTCCAGGAAAACATTCTATTTTAAAAAATGGAATAAAATTGATTATTCTTAGTATACTGCAATTTAGGTTCAATTGGTAGGTTTTTTTAAGGGTATTACGTGTTGTTTTAAGGTAAAAAAATAATAGAGACATGCTGATTAATTTTTTTTTGAATTTTTTCATTTTTCAGGAAAACATTCTATTTTAAAAAATGGAATAAAATTGATTATTATTAGTCTACTGCAATTTAGGTTCAATTGGTAGGTTTTTTTAAGGTTATTACGTGTTGTTTTAAGGAAAAAAAAATAATAGAGACATGCTGATTAATTTTTTTTGAATTTTTTTCGAATTTTTTCATTTTCCAGGAAAACATTCTATTTTAAAAAATGGAATAAAATTGATTATTCTTAGTCTACTGCAATTTAGGTTCAATTGGTAGGTTTTTTTTAAGGTTATTACGTGCTGTTTTAAAGTAAAAAAAAAATAGACTCATGCTGATCAATTTTTTTTGAATTTGTATGGAATTATTTCATTTTCAAGGAAAAAATTCTATTTCAAAAAAAGGAATAAAATTGATTATTATTAGTCTACTGCAATTTAGGTTCAATTGGTAGGTTTTATTGAAGGTTATTACGTGTTGTTTTAAGGTAAAAAAATAATAGACACATGCTGATTAATTTTTTTTGAATTTTTTCATTTTCCACGAAAACATTCTATTTTAAAAAATGGAATAAAATTGATTATTATTAGTCTACTGCAATTTAGGTTCAATTAGTAGGTTTTTTTTAAGGTTATTACGTGTTGTTTTAAGGTAAAAAAATAATAGAGACATGCTGATTAATTTTTTTTGAATTTTTTCATTTTCCAGGAAAACATTCTATTTTAAAAAATGGAATAAAATTGATTATTCTTAGTATACTGCAATTTAGGTTCAATTGGTATGTTTTTTTAAGGGTATTACGTGTTGTTTTAAGGTAAAAAAATAATAGAGACATGCTGATTAATTTTTTTTTGAATTTTTTCATTTTTCAGGAAAACATTCTATTTTAAAAAATGCAATGAAATTGATTATTTTTAGTCTACTGCAATTTAGGTTCAATTGGTAGGTTTTTTTGAAGGTTATTACGTGTTGTTTTAAGGTAAAAAAATAATAGAGACATGCTGATTAATTTTTTTTGAATTTTTTTCGAATTTTTTTCGAATTTTTTCATTTTCCAGGAAAACATTCTATTTTAAAAAATGGAATAAAATTGATTATTATTAGTCTACTGCAATTTAGGTTCAATTGGTAGGTTTTTTTTAAGGTTATTACGTGTTGTTTTAAGGAAAAAAAATAATAGAGACATGCTGATTAATTTTTTTTTAATTTTTTTCGAATTTTTTCATTTTCCAGGAAAACATTCTATTTTAAAAAATGGAATAAAATTGATTATTATTAGTCTACTGCAATTTAGGTTCAATTAGTATGTTTTTTTAAGGGTATTACGTGTTGTTTTAAGGTAAAAAAATAATAGAGACATGCTGATTAATTTTTTTTTGAATTTTTTCATTTTTCAGGAAAACATTCTATTTTAAAAAATGCAATGAAATTGATTATTTTTAGTCTACTGCAATTTAGGTTCAATTGGTAGGTTTTTTTTAAGGTTATTACGTGTTGTTTTAAGGAAAAAAAAATAATAGAGACATGCTGATTAATTTTTTTTGAATTTTTTTCGAATTTTTTCATTTTCCAGGAAAACATTCTATTTTAAAAAATGGAATAAAATTGATTATTCGTAGTCTACTGCAATTTAGGTTCAATTGGTAGGTTTATTTTAAGGGTATTACGTGTTGTTTTAAGGTAAAAAAATAATAGAGACATGCTGATTAATTTTTTTTGAATTTTTTTCGAATTTTTTCATTTTCAAGGAAAAAATTCTATTTCAAAAAATGGAATAAAATTGATTATTCTTAGTCTACTGCAATTTAGGTTCAATTGGTAGGTTTTTTTTAAGGGTATTACGTGCTGTTTTAAAGTAAAAAAATAATAGACTCATGCTGATCAATTTTTTTTGAATTTGTATGGAATTATTTCATTTTCCAGGAAAACATTCTATTTTAAAAAATGGAATAAAATTGATTATTCTTAGTCTACTGCAATTTAGGTTCAATTGGTAGGTTTTTTTTAAGGTTATTACGTGCTGTTTTAAAGTAAAAAAATAATAGACTCATGCTGATCAATTTTTTTTGAATTTGTATGGAATTATTTCATTTTCAAGGAAAAAATTCTATTTCAAAAAAAGGAATAAAATTGATTATTATTAGTCTACTGCAATTTAGGTTCAATTGGTAGGTTTTTTTTAAGGTTATTACGTGTTGTATTAAGGTAAAAAAATAATAGAGACATGCTGATTAATTTTTTTTTAATTTTTTTCGAATTTTTTCATTTTCCAGGAAAACATTCTATTTTAAAAAATGGAATAAAATTGATTATTCATAGTTTACTGCAATTTAGGTTCAATTGGTAGGTTTTTTTGAAGGTTATTACGTGTTGTTTTAAGGTAAAAAAATAATAGAGACATGCTGATTAATTTTTTTTGAATTTTTTTCGAATTTTTTCATTTTTCAGGAAAACATTCTATTTCAAAAAATGTAATAAAATTGATTATTATTAGTCTACTGCAATTTAGGTTCAATTGGTAGGTTTTTTTGAAGGTTATTACGTGTTGTTTTAAGGTAAAAAAATAATAGAGACATGCTGATTAATTTTTTTTGAATTTTTTCATTTTCCAGGAAAACATTCTATTTTAAAAAATGGAATAAAATTGATTATTATTAGTCTACTGCAATTTAGGTTCAATTGGTAGGTTTTTTTTAAGGTTATTACGTGTTGTTTTAAGGTAAAAAAATAATAGAGACATGCTGATTAATTTTTTTTGAAATTTTTTCGAATTTTTTTCGAATTTTTTCATTTTCCAGTAAAACATTCTATTTTAAAAAATGGAATAAAATTGATTATTATTAGTCTACTGCAATTTAGGTTCAATTGGTAGGTTTTTTTTAAGGTTATGACGTGTTGTTTTAAGGTAAAAAAATAATAGAGACATGCTGATTAGTTTTTTTTGAATTTTTTTCGAATTTTTTCATTTTCCAGGAAAACATTCTATTTTAAAAAATGGAATAAAATTGATTATTCTTAGTCTACTGCAATTTAGGTTCAATTGGTAGGTTTTTTTTAAGGTTATTACGTGTTGTTTTAAGGTAAAAAAATAATAGAGACATGCTGATTAATTTTTTTTGAAATTTTTTCGAATTTTTTTCGAATTTTTTCATTTTCCAGGAAAACATTCTATTTTAAAAAATGGAATAAAATTGATTATTATTAGTCTACTGCAATTTAGGTTCAATTGGTAGGTTTTTTTTAAGGTTATTACGTGTTGTTTTAAGGTAAAAAAATAATAGAGACATGCTGATTAATTTTTTTTGAATTTTTTTCGAATTTTTTCATTTTCCAGGAAAACATTCTATTTTAAAAAATGGAATAAAATTGATTATTCATAGTTTACTGCAATTTAGGTTCAATTGGTAGGTTTTTTTGAAGGTTATTACGTGTTGTTTTAAGGTAAAAAAATAATAGAGACATGCTGATTAATTTTTTTTGAATTTTTTTCGAATTTTTTCATTTTTCAGGAAAACATTCTATTTCAAAAAATGTAATAAAATTGATTATTATTAGTCTACTGCAATTTAGGTTCAATTGGTAGGTTTTTTTGAAGGTTATTACGTGTTGTTTTAAGGTAAAAAAATAATAGAGACATGCTGATTAATTTTTTTTGAATTTTTTCATTTTCCAGGAAAACATTCTATTTTAAAAAATGGAATAAAATTGATTATTATTAGTCTACTGCAATTTAGGTTCAATTGGTAGGTTTTTTTTAAGGTTATTACGTGTTGTTTTAAGGTAAAAAAATAATAGAGACATGCTGATTAATTTTTTTTGAAATTTTTTCGAATTTTTTTCGAATTTTTTCATTTTTTAGTAAAACATTCTATTTTAAAAAATGGAATAAAATTGATTATTATTAGTCTACTGCAATTTAGGTTCAATTGGTAAATTTTTTTTAAGGTTATGACGTGTTGTTTTAAGGTAAAAAAATAATAGAGACATGCTGATTAGTTTTTTTTGAATTTTTTTCGAATTTTTTCATTTTCCAGGAAAACATTCTATTTTAAAAAATGGAATAAAATTGATTATTCTTAGTCTACTGCAATTTAGGTTCAATTGGTAGGTTTTTTTTAAGGGTATTACGTGTTGTTTTAAGGTAAAAAAATAATAGAGACATGCTGATTAATTTTTTTTGAATTTTTTTCGAATTTTTTCATTTTCCAGGAAAACATTCTATTTTAAAAAATGGAATAAAATTGATTATTATTAGTCTACTGCAATTTAGGTTCAATTGGTAGGTTTTTTTTAAGGTTATTACGTGTTGTTTTAAGGAAAAAAAAATAATAGAGACATGCTGATTAATTTTTTTTGAATTTTTTCATTTTCCAGGAAAACATTCTATTTTAAAAAATGGAATAAAATTGATTATTCTTAGTCTACTGCAATTTAGGTTCAATTGGTAGGTTTTTTTTAAGGTTATTACGTGCTGTTTTAAAGTAAAAAAATAATAGACTCATGCTGATCAATTTTTTTTGAATTTGTATGGAATTATTTCATTTTCAAGGAAAAAATTCTATTTCAAAAAAAGGAATAAAATTGATTATTATTAGTCTACTGCAATTTAGGTTCAATTGGTAGGTTTTATTGAAGGTTATTACGTGTTGTTTTAAGGTAAAAAAATAATAGAGACATGCTGATTAATTTTTTTTGAATTTTTTTCGAATTTTTTCATTTTCCAGGAAAACATTCTATTTTAAAAAATGGAATAAAATTGATTATTATTAGTCTACTGCAATTTAGATTCAATTGGTAGGTTTTTTTGAAGGTTATTACGTGTTGTTTTAAGGTAAAAAAATAATAGAGACATGCTGATTAATTTTTTTTGAATTTTTTCATTTTCCACGAAAACATTCTATTTTAAAAAATGGAATAAAATTGATTATTATTAGTCTACTGCAATTTAGGTTCAATTGGTAGGTTTTTTTTAAGGTTATTACGTGTTGTTTTAAGGTAAAAAAATAATAGAGACATGCTGATTAATTTTTTTTGAATTTTTTTCGAATTTTTTCATTTTCCAGGAAAACATTCTATTTTAAAAAATGGAATAAAATTGATTATTCTTAGTCTACTGCAATTTCCGTTCAATTGGTAGGTTTTTTTTAAGGGTATTACGTGTTGTTTTAAGGTAAAAAAATAATAGATACATGCTGATTAATTTTTTTTGAATTTTTTTCGAATTTTTTCATTTTCCAGGAAAACATTCTATTTTAAAAAATGGAATAAAATTGATTATTCTTAGTATACTGCAATTTAGGTTCAATTGGTAGGTTTTTTTAAGGGTATTACGTGTTGTTTTAAGGTAAAAAAATAATAGAGACATGCTGATTAATTTTTTTTTGAATTTTTTCATTTTTCAGGAAAACATTCTATTTTAAAAAATGGAATAAAATTGATTATTATTAGTCTACTGCAATTTAGGTTCAATTAGTAGGTTTTTTTTAAGGTTATTACGTGTTGTTTTAAGGAAAAAAAATAATAGAGACATGCTGATTAATTTTTTTTAATTTTTTTCGAATTTTTTCATTTTCCAGGAAAACATTCTATTTTAAAAAATGGAATAAAATTGATTATTATTAGTCTACTGCAATTTAGGTTCAATTGGTAGGTTTTTTTTAAGGTTATTACGTGTTGTTTTAAGGAAAAAAAAATAATAGAGACATGCTGATTAATTTTTTTTGAATTTTTTCATTTTCCAGGAAAACATTCTATTTTAAAAAATGGAATAAAATTGATTATTCTTAGTCTACTGCAATTTAGGTTCAATTGGTAGGTTTTTTTTAAGGTTATTACGTGCTGTTTTAAAGTAAAAAAATAATAGACTCATGCTGATCAATTTTTTTTGAATTTGTATGGAATTATTTCATTTTCAAGGAAAAAATTCTATTTCAAAAAAAGGAATAAAATTGATTATTATTAGTCTACTGCAATTTAGGTTCAATTGGTAGGTTTTATTGAAGGTTATTACGTGTTGTTTTAAGGTAAAAAAATAATAGAGACATGCAGATTAATTTTTTTTGAATTTTTTTCGAATTTTTTCATTTTCCAGGAAAACATTCTATTTTAAAAAATGGAATAAAATTGATTATTATTAGTCTACTGCAATTTAGATTCAATTGGTAGGTTTTTTTGAAGGTTATTACGTGTTGTTTAAAGGTAAAAAAATAATAGAGACATGCTGATTAATTTTTTTTGAATTTTTTCATTTTCCACGAAAACATTCTATTTTAAAAAATGGAATAAAATTGATTATTATTAGTCTACTGCAATTTAGGTTCAATTGGTAGGTTTTTTTTAAGGTTATTACGTGTTGTTTTAAGGTAAAAAAATAATAGAGACATGCTGATTAATTTTTTTTGAATTTTTTTCGAATTTTTTCATTTTCCAGGAAAACATTCTATTTTAAAAAATGGAATAAAATTGATTATTCTTAGTCTACTGCAATTTCCGTTCAATTGGTAGGTTTTTTTTAAGGGTATTACGTGTTGTTTTAAGGTAAAAAAATAATAGATACATGCTGATTAATTTTTTTTGAATTTTTTTCGAATTTTTTCATTTTCCAGGAAAACATTCTATTTTAAAAAATGGAATAAAATTGATTATTCTTAGTATACTGCAATTTAGGTTCAATTGGTATGTTTTTTTTAAGGGTATTACGTGTTGTTTTAAGGTAAAAAAATAATAGAGACATGCTGATTAATTTTTTTTTGAATTTTTTCATTTTTCAGGAAAACATTCTATTTTAAAAAATGCAATGAAATTGATTATTTTTAGTCTACTGCAATTTAGGTTCAATTGGTAGGTTTTTTTGAAGGTTATTACGTGTTGTTTTAAGGCCAGGTCCAAGTCGTGTCAGCTGTTCCATTGAAACTTCAAAGGAACAGCTGACTCGACTTGGACCTGGCCTTAAGGTAAAAAAATAATAGAGACATGCTGATTAATTTTTTTTGAATTTTTTTCGAATTTTTTTCGAATTTTTTCATTTTCCAGGAAAACATTCTATTTTAAAAAATGGAATAAAATTGATTATTATTAGTCTACTGCAATTTAGGTTCAATTGGTATGTTTTTTTAAGGGTATTACGTGTTGTTTTAAGGTAAAAAAATAATAGAGACATGCTGATTAATTTTTTTTTGAATTTTTTCATTTTTCAGGAAAACATTCTATTTTAAAAAATGCAATGAAATTGATTATTTTTAGTCTACTGCAATTTAGGTTCAATTGGTAGGTTTTTTTGAAGGTTATTACGTGTTGTTTTAAGGCCAGGTCCAAGTCGTGTCAGCTGTTCCATTGAAACTTCAAAGGAACAGCTGACTCGACTTGGACCTGGCCTTAAGGTAAAAAAATAATAGAGACATGCTGATTAATTTTTTTTGAATTTTTTTCGAATTTTTTTCGAATTTTTTCATTTTCCAGGAAAACATTCTATTTTAAAAAATGGAATAAAATTGATTATTATTAGTCTACTGCAATTTAGGTTCAATTGGTAGGTTTTTTTTAAGGTTATTACGTGTTGTTTTAAGGAAAAAAAATAATAGAGACATGCTGATTAATTTTTTTTTAATTTTTTTCGAATTTTTTCATTTTCCAGGAAAACATTCTATTTTAAAAAATGGAATAAAATTGATTATTATTAGTCTACTGCAATTTAGGTTCAATTGGTAGGTTTTTTTTAAGGTTATTACGTGTTGTTTTAAGGAAAAAAAAATAATAGAGACATGCTGATTAATTTTTTTTGAATTTTTTTCGAATTTTTTCATTTTCCAGGAAAACATTCTATTTTAAAAAATGGAATAAAATTGATTATTCTTAGTCTACTGCAATTTAGGTTCAATTGGTAGGTTTTTTTAAGGTTATTACGTGCTGTTTTAAGGTAAAAAAATAATAGAGACATGCTGATTAATTTTTTTTGAATTTTTTTCGAATTTTTTCATTTTCCAGGAAAACATTCTATTTTAAAAAAAGGAATAAAATTGATTATTATTAGTCTACTGCAATTTAGGTTCAATTGGTAGGTTTTTTTTAAGGGTATTACGTGTTGTTTTAAGGTAAAAAAATAATAGAGACATGCTGATTAATTTTTTTTGAATTTTTTTCGAATTTTTTCATTTTCCAGGAAAACATTCTATTTTAAAAAATGGAATAAAATTGATTATTCTTAGTCTACTGCAATTTAGGTTTAATTGGTAGGTTTTTTTTAAGGGTATTACGTGTTGTTTTAAGGTAAAAAAATAATAGAGACATGCTGATTAATTTTTTTTGAATTTTTTTCGAATTTTTTCATTTTCCAGGAAAACATTCTATTTTAAAAAATGGAATAAAATTGATTATTCTTAGTATACTGCAATTTAGGTTCAATTGGTAGGTTTTTTTAAGGGTATTACGTGTTGTTTTAAGGTAAAAAAATAATAGAGACATGCTGATTAATTTTTTTTTGAATTTTTTCATTTTTCAGGAAAACATTCTATTTTAAAAAATGGAATAAAATTGATTATTATTAGTCTACTGCAATTTAGGTTCAATTGGTAGGTTTTTTTTAAGGTTATTACGTGTTGTTTTAAGGAAAAAAAAATAATAGAGACATGCTGATTAATTTTTTTTGAATTTTTTTCGAATTTTTTCATTTTCCAGGAAAACATTCTATTTTAAAAAATGGAATAAAATTGATTATTCTTAGTCTACTGCAATTTAGGTTCAATTGGTAGGTTTTTTTTAAGGTTATTACGTGCTGTTTTAAAGTAAAAAAATAATAGACTCATGCTGATCAATTTTTTTTGAATTTGTATGGAATTATTTCATTTTCAAGGAAAAAATTCTATTTCAAAAAAAGGAATAAAATTGATTATTATTAGTCTACTGCAATTTAGGTTCAATTGGTAGGTTTTATTGAAGGTTATTACGTGTTGTTTTAAGGTAAAAAAATAATAGAGACATGCTGATTAATTTTTTTTGAATTTTTTTCGAATTTTTTCATGTTCCAGGAAAACATTCTATTTTAAAAAATGGAATAAAATTGATTATTATTAGTCTACTGCAATTTAGATTCAATTGGTAGGTTTTTTGAAGGTTATTACGTGTTGTTTTAAGGTAAAAAAATAATAGAGACATGCTGATTAATTTTTTTTGAATTTTTTCATTTTCCACGAAAACATTCTATTTTAAAAAATGGAATAAAATTGATTATTATTAGTCTACTGCAATTTAGGTTTAATTGGTAGGTTTTTTTTAAGGTTATTACGTGTTGTTTTAAGGTAAAAAAATAATAGAGACATGCTGATTAATTTTTTTTGAATTTTTTTCGAATTTTTTCATTTTCCAGGAAAACATTCTATTTTAAAAAATGGAATAAAATTGATTATTCGTAGTCTACTGCAATTTAGGTTCAATTGGTAGGTTTTTTTTAAGGGTATTACGTGTTGTTTTAAGGTAAAAAAATAATAGAGACATGCTGATTAATTTTTTTTGAATTTTTTTCGAATTTTTTCATTTTCAAGGAAAAAATTCTATTTCAAAAAATGGAATAAAATTGATTATTCTTAGTCTACTGCAATTTAGGTTCAATTGGTAGGTTTTTTTTAAAGGTATTACGTGTTGTTTTAAGGTAAAAAAATAATAGAGACATGCTGATTAATTTTTTTTGAATTTTTTCATTTTCCAGGAAAACAGTCTATTTTAAAAAATGGAATAAAATTGATTATTCTTAGTCTACTGCAATTTAGGTTCAATTGGTAGGTTTTTTTTAAGGTTATTACGTGCTGTTTTAAAGTAAAAAAATAATAGACTCATGCTGATCAATTTTTTTTGAATTTGTATGGAATTATTTCATTTTCAAGGAAAAAATTCTATTTCAAAAAAAGGAATAAAATTGATTATTATTAGTCTACTGCAATTTAGGTTCAATTGGTAGGTTTTTTTTAAGGTTATTACGTGTTGTTTTAAGGTAAAAAAATAATAGAGACATGCTGATTAATTTTTTTTGAATTTTTTTCGAATTTTTTCATTTTCCAGGAAAACATTCTATTTCAAAAAAAGGAATAAAATTGATTATTATTAGTCTACTGCAATTTAGGTTCAATTGGTAGGTTTTTTTTAAGGTTATTACGTGTTGTTTTAAGGTAAAAAAATAATAGAGACATGCTGATTAATTTTTTTTTGAATTATTTCATTTTCCAGGAAAACATTCTATTTTAAAAAATGGAATAAAATTGATTATTCTTAGTCTACTGCAATTTAGGTTCAATTGGTAGGTTTTTTTAAGGGTATTACGTGTTGTTTTAAGGTAAAAAAATAATAGAGACATGCTGATTAATTTTTTTTGAATTTTTTCATTTTCCAGGAAAACATTCTATTTTAAAAAATGGAATAAAATTGATTATTCTTAGTCTACTGCAATTTAGGTTCAATTGGTAGGTTTTTTTTAAGGTTATTACGTCTTGTTTTAAGGTAAAAAAATAATAGAGACATGCTGATTAATTTTTTTTGAAATTTTTTCGAATTTTTTTCGAATTTTTTCATTTTCCAGGAAAACATTCTATTTTAAAAAATGGAATAAAATTGATTATTCTTAGTCTACTGCAATTTAGGTTCAATTGGTAGGTTTTTTTTAAGGTTATTACGTGCTGTTTTAAAGTAAAAAAATAATAGACTCATGCTGATCAATTTTTTTTGAATTTGTATGGAATTATTTCATTTTCAAGGAAAAAATTCTATTTCAAAAAAAGGAATAAAATTGATTATTATTAGACTACTGCAATTTAGGTTCAATTGGTAGATTTTATTGAAGGTTATTACATGTTGTTTTAAGGTAAAAAAATAATAGAGACATGCTGATTAATTTTTTTTGAATTTTTTTCGAATTTTTTCATTTTCCAGGAAAACATTCTATTTTAAAAAATGGAATAAAATTGATTATTCTTAGTCTACTGCAATTTAGGTTCAATTGGTAGGTTTTTTTTAAGGGTATTACGTGTTGTTTTAAGGTAAAAAAATAATAGAGACATGCTGATTAATTTTTTTTGAATTTTTTTCGAATTTTTTCATTTTCCAGGAAAACATTCTATTTTAAAAAATGGAATAAAATTGATTATTCTTAGTATACTGCAATTTAGGTTCAATTGGTAGGTTTTTTTAAGGGTATTACGTGTTGTTTTAAGGTAAAAAAATAATAGAGACATGCTGATTAATTTTTTTTTGAATTTTTTCATTTTTCAGGAAAACATTCTATTTTAAAAAATGGAATAAAATTGATTATTATTAGTCTCCTGCTATTTAGGTTCAATTGGTAGGTTTTTTTTAAGGTTATTACGTGTTGTTTTAAGGAAAAAAAAATAATAGAGACATGCTGATTAATTTTTTTTGAATTTTTTTCGAATTTTTTCATTTTCCAGGAAAACATTCTATTTTAAAAAATGGAATAAAATTGATTATTCTTAGTCTACTGCAATTTAGGTTCAATTGGTAGGTTTTTTTAAGGTTATTACGTGCTGTTTTAAAGTAAAAAAATAATAGACTCATGCTGATCAATTTTTTTTGAATTTGTATGGAATTATTTCATTTTCAAGGAAAAAATTCTATTTCAAAAAAAGGAATAAAATTGATTATTATTAGACTACTGCAATTTAGGTTCAATTGGTAGGTTTTATTGAAGGTTATTACGTGTTGTTTTAAGGTAAAAAAATAATAGAGACATGCTGATTAATTTTTTTTGAATTTTTTTCGAATTTTTTCATTTTCCAGGAAAACATTCTATTTTAAAAAATGGAATAAAATTGATTATTCTTAGTCTACTGCAATTTAGGTTCAATTGGTAGGTTTTTTTAAGGGTATTACGTGTTGTTTTAAGGTAAAAAAATAATAGAGACATGCTGATTAATTTTTTTTGAATTTTTTTCGAATTTTTTCATTTTCCAGGAAAACATTCTATTTTAAAAAATGGAATAAAATTGATTATTCTTAGTATACTGCAATTTAGGTTCAATTGGTAGGTTTTTTTAAGGGTATTACGTGTTGTTTTAAGGTAAAAAAATAATAGAGACATGCTGATTAATTTTTTTTTGAATTTTTTCATTTTTCAGGAAAACATTCTATTTTAAAAAATGGAATAAAATTGATTATTATTAGTCTACTGCAATTTAGGTTCAATTGGTAGGTTTTTTTTAAGGTTATTACGTGTTGTTTTAAGGAAAAAAAAATAATAGAGACATGCTGATTAATTTTTTTTGAATTTTTTTCGAATTTTTTCATTTTCCAGGAAAACATTCTATTTTAAAAAATGGAATAAAATTGATTATTCTTAGTCTACTGCAATTTAGGTTCAATTGGTAGGTTTTTTTTAAGGTTATTACGTGCTGTTTTAAAGTAAAAAAATAATAGACTCATGCTGATCAATTTTTTTTGAATTTGTATGGAATTATTTCGGGACGCATGAATATTCCCCACACCGGATTAGTCACACATTTAAGATGATAGAAATAGAAATGCTGTAATTAGTATTTAATAGAATTTCAATTATTAGAAATTTGTTTGAAACAAATTTTAATTAAATGGATTAAGATTTGAAAGGAATTTCCAAGGAAGTTACTTCTAGTTCAAAAGACATGCAATGTGTAAGGATTTTTCTTGAGGAGAGCAGTAAAAATATAGAATTAGCGGTTGTTTTAATTTTAAATTGAAGTAATTTTAGTTGAATATTAATTCGGCGTAAAATAAAGTTTATATGAATAAAATTTATTTATAAATCATTGTTATATAAAAGAAAATTTCTTCGTCAGATTTTTCATAAAGGACAATTTTAATTTCATAGAATTTTTATGTAATACAATATAAGTTTGATAGAATTAAAATCTAATAGAATTTATGTTTCAAAGAATTTTCCTGAAACAGAAATTTTATATAGTCAAATGAATATTTAGACAAATTTCTCTTTATTGAAATTTCTATTTAACTGAATTAATAACTATCCTAACTGTCGTTTAAAAAAATATTTACTTAGCCGTATTATTTTTTGTTTAAAAAAAGGTTATGCAATTTTCATATATTAGAAGATATATTTTTAATGAATTTCAATCAATAGAAATTAAATTTTTCTTTAATAGCAAACAGCTAAATTTTTAATTTAATAAAGTTTCATTTAAGAGAAAGTTTATTTTAAAAATATATTGTTTAGTATAATTTGTAGTAAATATACTATTTTTTTAAATGGAAAATACTGTTATATAATTTTTATATACAGAAAGTTTTATTAGATCTACTTCTTATTAGAGATAACTTTAATGCAAACGAATTTTCATTTGCTAGATTATTCTTATTTCGAATTTGCATATTGTCGAATTCATATTTCTATAAATTTAATATGAGCATAATTTTAGTATAGATGAATATTGATGTGGCAGAATTGTTATTGACTCGAATTTAAATTTGACCTAAAAAGAAATGTCCCTCGAGTTTCTCTTCTATGTTTCATTGGCATTGGCGGACAGGAGGTGCCACTTATTATTTCTACTAAGTGTAAACAATAGTGCGCGAAATTCAAATTTGATAAGAACATCTGCACAGAAATTAGAAGGTAAGTGATTAAAATTAAAATTCTTATCCTTTTTTAACGTCATTAATTGTAATATTTAATCAAATTATAAAATCGTTATTGAATTCTGTATGTTTATGAATTATTTAATAATAATGTGCAATTTTTTTAAACCTTTAACCGTATGTGGTATGAATAATAATTATCATAATTCTCAACAGATGGCATTGTAATGTTGAATGAGTAGATAATTTTAATTATTATTTCTTTTTCTATTAACAGTAACAATTAAAAGGCAAGTGCTTTCTTGTAACATAAAAAATTACCAATGAAAATTATATGCAAAATTAAGAATTGTGCTAATAGTAGTAAAGAAGAGATAAAATTTTATTTTATATTTTGCTATTATTTTTTGAAATTTTAGTGGCTAGTTCTAAAAACGTTATGATTTAAATTGTAATTAAAGAAATGAAATTCTAAATGTATGCTCTCGCCTACTTCTCTGAAACAATCCGCAAAAGTTATTCATCTTCAATTTTAAAGAAAAACTATATAGGTAATTTTTTGAACAAGTAATTTATTTATTTTATTTTAATAATTGTAAAATATATATATCCGTTTACAAAGAAGCTATATTTGTTTTACATTTTACAATTTACAGCACAAATAAATAATCCTTTATATATTCGAGATTTTTCTTTTGACATCTAGTTATCTTTTGATAAAGAACACTTAAAAAAAATTAAATACAAAATCTGCTTTTTACTTCGGCAATTTCTACGAACTTACAAAAGGCAATTTTGGCCTGCCTACTAACGTAAGAAAAACATGTTATTTATGGAATGTGTTCTCTGGCGAATGTGATGGACCGAAAATTGGACTTATAAATGGGTCTATTTTTGGTTCCTATAAAAAGAATTTGGGAAATTAACCAACTTTAAAAAAAAACTTTTGGGATGAATAAATAAACATTTCAAGATGAAACTTTTGCAATATTTAATATAAATTAAATCTTATTCATTAAAATATTAAAGTTTAAGGTGAGAATGATAATAACTTAATAAATTTGCATTAATTTATATCAAATATTGCATAAATTGATTGTTAGAATGTTTATTTATCTATCCCAAAAGTTTTTTTTTAAAAAGTTTGGTTAGTTTCCTAAGTTCTTATTGCAGGAACCGAAAATGGACCCATTTAAGTCCTCTTTCGGTCCAACCATTCTGACAGAGTTGGTTACCTTAGTAACCAGGCAAAAATTACCTTTTTTATAAACAAAAATTTCCTTGTGTGAATTGCTTTTATCATTCAGTAGAAATTACCAAAGTAAAAAGCAAATTTTGAATTTAATTTTTTTTAGTGAAATTTAAACATTATGAAACGCAAATAAGATCGTTATTGAAATTAGTAAAATTTTAAATTATTAGGAAGGAATTTCCTTTTTTAATGAGTTTCCTCCTCTGCGATTTGTAATTTGAAGAAAAGCAGAAAAAGAAAATTTTAAATACACTTGACTCTTGGATCTTTCATCAAAGTGGCAAAATTTTTATTGTCATATATTCTAGATTATCTAAAATACATTGAAGAATCTGTTTTATTTTAAATATAAAGAGAAGTTTTTATAGATTACCCGAGAAATTTTAGAAAATTAATATTAGAATTTTTTTCCAGTACTAGAAAAGTAATACATTAAAGATTGATGTATTACTATTAATTCTAATAATATAACCCTACTTTAATTTGCCACATCACTTAAAAAAAGACGAATGAAATCAGTGAAGTAAAAATACAAGAGGATTTACTTCCGAAGTGTAAAAGATCCGAGAGACGAGTATATTTTTTTCGACGATGAAATTTTTAATAAAATATAAAATTTAAGAAACATTATTGTATTTTAGAAGAGAAGTTGAATGAAATTAGTTCTTTGATTTAAAAACAAGTTATTACTTAATTTTTAATAAAATACTCGAAGTACTGAGGTGTATTCAGATCGGCACATCGGGCAGAGTCTCTCCGGTCCCTGGCAATATTGCTCTTTGCATTCCGGGCAAATAACTAAATGCCCACATGGATTAAAGCAGAAAAGTGGAGGATTTCGCCGGCAAATGCAGCAAAAATAAACGTTTGCTGTATTAACATTTTCGGCCTCATTTTCTGTTCCGGAATCCGTATCGCCATCTCTATTTCTTGCATCATATTCCAAATTAACGACTTCATCTGTATAGGAAAAATAATTATCAATATAGAAATCCACGGAATCATGCAATTCATGTTACTTCTGAATTGCACTACTTTAAATAAATAATATATTTTTTTCTTTGTATCACAGGGTTGCATGACGTACCCAGGTTTTTCAGGAAGGAAAGAAAGAACCCCACACAAAATGCTTTGAAGCAAAATTTTGGTCAAATTAATTGAAATCTCCAGGAAAGACACAAAATTAAATTCTGCAAATTTTTTCCGATGATAAAAAGTCGGTTTACGAGTTCATTGATGAATTTTTAATTTGCTTTTTATAAATACACTACCAATGGAAATATTGCGGGTTCACTCATTTTTTGATGATTGAAAAACATTTTAAAGCAAAATTTATGGAAACTAAAATTTCTATGTTAATTTTTCAAAAGTTAATAAAATTGTAAAAAGAATGAAACCTCAAAAACCTCATTTGCTCAATGTTTTATTTCGGCATTTCAAAAGAAATTTTATTTCCATTTTTTTACTAAAACTTGAATAACATCTATATAATAAACGATTTTTGATGTTCTTAGTCTTACTTTAAAGAATGAAAATTATTTTTAAAAAAATTCTAAAAATTTGAAATTAGTTTTGAACAGAGAAATGGTTTTCAAAAATTGAACAAATTTATTTTACACGATTTTTCTGTAAAAAGAATCTAAAAAATAACAAGTTTCATCTATTTTCTAAGAGTATGTCTAATTTAAAAAATGTTTCAAAAATATTGGAATTTTTTTGGTACAATTTTGACAGCTTTCATTTTTTAAGAAAAAAATAACTTGCTAATGCTTATAAGCAATTATTATTCAATAAACAACTAATATAAAAATATAAGCCTAAGAACATTAATAAAACGACAATTATTTAAAAAGTTATTGAAGTTTTTATGAAACATTGAAAATGACGATTTTCTTTAAAATATATAAAATAAAATAATAGCAAAATCATTTCATTTGCTTTATATTCTTCTTATAACTTTATTACCTTTTAAAAAATAAGAGACAAATTTTAATTTTTATTAATTTAGGGAATTTTTATGAATTTCTGTAATTTCATATATTTTACTATAAAAAACCTGTCAAATTGAGAAATTTCTTTCTTAGCCAGTTATAAACATATTAAATTTATTAAATTTTATTTATATAAATTATTTCAACTCGTACGTAAGTATAGTTAAAAAAAAATTTGGATTTTCCAGGTTTTTCAACGGCCTCTTATTAAAATCCATGTTTTTTCAGGTCCCGTTGGAAGCTTGTAACAATATTTTTTTATAATATGTTTAACGTAAAAAGGTGATAAAAACATAATTTTTATGCTCCCCTTGTATACTCGAAATTTAAATAGTTCTACATTTTTTGGCCATTAAATCTCATGCTTCAGTGGATTTGACAATATTCCTTGAATTAAAAAATATTTAAAATTACCATTTTCTCGATTCTCGACACGATTCTCAACACGGTTATCTTGACGGTCATCTTCTTGGTTGTCTTCGTCTGTATCCAATTCAATTCCATCATCTTCGTCAGTATCCAATTCAATTCCATCATCTTCGGCGGACTGAACATGAGAAAACGGATAGGAGGCCGCATAATCTGTAGGAACGTTAAAAATCTAATGTATATACTTAAAATAGACAAACAGATCTATTCTCTTTATTTCAGACAAAAAATTCGAAAATTAAAAAGAAACATAGCATTTCTACTGATAAAAAATAAATTTTACAAATTTTTAAAAATAATACATACCGGAATAGATTAATTCCACTTGTCTTATTTCGTTTGATAGTTCACTTAGGTTGATCGTTAAAAACTCATATGTACCTTGAGAATAACGATTTTTACAAACGGCTAAATATTCTGTCTTAGTAAGAATAAACGTTTCGAATCCATTCCAAGCTCTTCGAATTGTGGAATCCATTGATCGGTTTTGAACTGGCTTACAATGAAGTCCAGTGGTTGAATTTTCTTCAATTTTATGAAAATCCGAAAAAGATTGCTTTTGGATTCGAACGATTCCCTCTACAATTATAATAAACAAGATTAATTTCTCAAAAATAGTGAAGTTATAAAAAAAGTTGTTAATTTTTTGAAAAAATTTAAATGTTTTTTGGGTAATTTTTTTGTCTTTATAAAAAAGTTGTAAATTAATTGAGAAATTTTTACATTGCTTAAAGTGGAGAAATATTGATATTTTAAAGTTCAAATTAAACTTCTGATTATGTTATATTTACATTTGCAAAAAATATAAGCATGAATACTGTTGAAGATAAAAGTTTTGCGCTTTAAAGATAGTATATTGTGCTCCAAGGACCAAAAATGGGATATTTCATACGAGTGACAAAATTGTTACCTGAGCCGAAACTATATGTGACGTTCTACGGTGAAAGGGACCTTAGCTGTTTTTGACATAACTAAAATTTTCAGTAAAAATACATAAAAGTGACTAATTTTCGGTCCAAACTATTAATAATTAATTATTTATTATATGCGATATTTAAGTAAAATATGCTTTTGATGTTAAATAATTAAAAAGTAAATGTTTAATAATGAAAAAACTACCATAAACATAACCTACAATTTTAAGCAGCTAAAGTCCCTTTCACCATGCAACGTCACATATGCATGCTTTGGCGTACGTTATTTTAGGTAGTTAATTTAAAACTTCATTAAAAAACTATCACCAATACAGTGTGATTTTTATGTTCCGGACCCCTCAAAAAAATTTTTTCAATCCATTTTTTCGGTTTAAAAAATGAAATAAAAAAAATTTCGTAGGGGGTCCGGTACTTAAAAATCACCCTATATATATAAATATTAACATTTTTCATAAAATTGTGGCTATTAAGCAATGTTGGAAATTATTATAAAACAGGATAATAAATGTACTTACTGATAAAATCCCATTCTTCAGGAAGTACTCCTACAGTTCCTTCTAAACGCGAAGAATACGTTTCGAACGTCCTTGGCAAACGCTTTACTGTGCGGTATATTGAAATTCTCTTTGGAGTTACACCTCTGATCCATTCGCGATTGAATGTTATAATAAATAAAATTAAAATCTGAAAATCTTCCTCTGACAAATTCTCTTTTAATTCGTTAAAATGTCTTTCGATTTCGATCTCTGGTAAAAATGGTAATGACAACACTTGGAACAAGAAATTCTTCACTTCGTCATTTCTGTTTGGAAGAAGATAATCTTCTAATCCCAATTGCTTAATCAATTTATAGATCTCCTGTAAAAATTAAAGCGCAAAAAATTCCCATGAAGGCTACCTGTAGCTGTATTAAAAAAATTGTTTCTCTATATATAGTAAGTAGGTTGGAGTATGCCATGTCGGGCAATATGTTATTAGTTTTAAATTTATATTCTAAAACAAGAATGGAAATATTGAATATTATTTTCAGGGTGTTTAACGAGTTGTTATTTTTTAATTTCCTTTTCTTAAACTAAAATTTTATCGGATTTGGTTTTTTAAAATTGGTGGAAGCGTAATTTTTCTTCTGTTTAATTATGGAACGATGTCAAAATTGTGATAATATAAGACCTGAACTAAGTAATTTTACTAATAATTTTTTAAGATATTTGTAAAAAAGTGTCATTTAAAAAACTTAAATATTTTAGACGTAATTTAATTTTTTATTAAATTTTGAAAATGACAATCTACAAATATTTAATTAAAATATTGGCAAAATTGCTTTGTTCAAGACTTATTCTGTTCACTATTTTTTATTTAATTTAATACCTTTAAAATTTAATGTCAGATTTAAAATAATCGGACACTAAAACCTAATGGATATCAAGTTTTAAAAAAATTCAATATTTTTTAAAAAATATGTCCGACATTTTAAAGGTCAAAAATTTGACTGCATATTAGTATTTAGTAACTCTCAAAGTTGCGAAGCGAAAAGTTTCAGACGAATTTAATATATTTATAAAAAATCGTTGCTCAACACAATTTAAATTGTTGTATGTATCAACGAATTTGGATATTGATTGAAAAATCCCCGATTGCTTTTTGTAAATTCCCGACAATTTCCCAGCTGTATTAAATTTTCAGCAAATCCTTGGTTTTCCCGCATTGCTATACACCCTTGGAATTGCTCATACGTAGAAACAGAAACTATACAAAACATGTAACCAGAATACATTATGGTATAATTCATTATTTTTACCTTGCTATAATGGAGCAAGCTGCCGTAAACATTAGCAGCAGGAAAAACCTCACGAACGGCTGATTGCAATTTGTCATCAAACGAAGTGATAGCTGTCTCGATTGAAAATTGGGGAGCAACATTCCTTATTTCTTCTAACACTCCCTTATAAACGTTTTTTGAGTTGCTGTTGGTAACAGCCCACGCACAAGGAATGGCCTAGTAAAATAAAGAATATAACTTTCAAAATATCAAATTCCACACAACAGAATATCGTTTAAGAAATTAAGTACCGTAAAAAGAAATCGTAATAATTATCAGGTCTGTAACACTTTATTTTCAACTTAAACTACTGAATTTATTGTAGTCTGATGTTGATATACAACTTAAAAGATTTTGAAAACTGTCTAATTTACAAAAAATAGACGAAAATGATGTTGATAAAAAGAAAATGAAAAACGATTTTTTTAACAAGTTCATTTTATTTTTAATGAATTATTTTTGTTTAAAATTTGTAAATTGATCGATATATACTTACAAAATTTTTTTTGACGCAAAGGAAAGTTATCAGCTCCTCACTGAATCTTGATGATGGAATTACTTTTCTGGACACATCAATGTAAAACTCTTTTCCACTATCAAACAAAGTCGATGCAAATTCCGTGTCTATTAAAACCAACGCAGGAGACAGTTCATCTGCAATAGTAGACACACTTAAGTGTCTATTGTCGTAATTTAAAAAGAAACTCCAATCTTCTGATAGGAGTGTTTCGGAGTATTCGGTTAAATTGTTTGGCGCATTTGTTGGCTTATGATGGCTACGACGTGACATCATGGTACCATACACCGATTCATACGAAACTCCTACAGCAGCATTCGGATGACTATAAAAAGTAATAGATTAATTTAATTATTAAAAATTAAATTATTCCTAAAATAAGAAAAAGATAAGGAGTTGTTTTCATTGTTATTAAAGAAAGTGATCCCATTACACAAACTCGTTGCATTCTATAATTGGACCCAACATTTAAATTGTCTTATGTACATATATATTGATAACTTACAAATTTCGGATCGAATTGTAGATACTTCGAGGAGTGTCGGCTTGATGGGTTACATTGTGAAAAAGTTCATTTCTGAAAGAAAGCTCCTCCTCTAATCGAGTATTGGGAAGGTGAGTATGGTCAACACGAATTTGAAATGAGCCATCTCTTTTTATGACTCCCCTAGCTGGACAAGCCATACTCCGGTGAAACTTGCAATTTACATATCTTAAAATTTCATTATTATTATTATTACATATTATTACATTATTGGATCTTCTAGTTTTAAAATTATTGAAAGTATGTAATTGTTTAACATTAAAAGTTTCAGTTACTTATAAAATAAAAACTTTTGCTAATGTAACAGAAGGAAAAAAATATGTTTGAAACATTTTGGAATTAAATTATATTATTAAAAATTTTATTTATTTATACAAATAACAAGACATATTGATATAACCTGAAGATGCTAATTGTGGGTAATTTTTAATATTGATAATTTTAAGGAGTTGAATAATAGTGTGAGTTTTCCGATAAGAAGAAAACTAAATTTAGTTTCATATATATATAAATACATATTTATTATATTTTTTTATATTTAAGTGATCCTCCTAAAAGTTTTCTTTGATTCTATTTTTTATTTTTATAAAATCTCCTTTCTATTATTTCATTTTCTTAATATTACAAATAACATTATGATATTGATTAATTTAAAGACAGATTTATGTAAATATTAAACTGATAAATATACATATATAGAAGCAAATACTAATTTATTTGATAAAACAGCAAAAACTGTTTTTTTTAAACAAAACCGTTAAAGAGAAAATGTAACTGAAAAAGTGACGAACATTATCAGTGAGCTAATGTTAAAAACATAAAGAAATAATTAGTTTTCAGGAAAATAATCCATTTATATTTATAATTTAATATTGTCAAGTATCTTAATAATATGTATATCTTTATAATGTTTCTGGCAACTCATTTGTTTACCTATCAATAGACCCAAAGTTATACTTCTAAATAATTTTGATTTTAATTAAAAAGAGAATGATAAAAAAATTGTAATTGAAAAAATTACAAACTTTTTGTTTTCCAACAGATCTAATAATGAAAAAATAATTACTTACGTTACTCCTGATTTGATTCTATTTTTTGTGTAGAAATGACCATCATATAGGAGTAGTGTTCGATTTCGCGAAATTTCGATCGTTTGAATCATGTGAAGTCTGAAAATCAATCAATTTTCAATGTGTAAATAAGATGCATGCGCGAGTACTGTTGGAATCATACACAAAAAAAAGTTCAAGTTTCGATTACCGACAATGTAAACCATTATCAGCCAAACACTCAAAAACTTTTTCTTTGGACCATAAAAAGTTATCCAAAAAAATGATAAAATATAGGTAAATCTAATTGCGAAATTGAGGCACGAAGTTTATGAAGATTATGAAAATTAAAAGTATTGATTGGATAACGCCAAAAATAAATTATGAACTTTTAAAGAAAAGATGAAACATTTTTGAAAGCTACAATTGTTATAATTGACGGATACCAATAATAAAATAAAAATAATAAATATTATAGATTAATAATTTTAAGTTTCAATAAATTATTATGTAATTTATTATTTATTACTCCTATGACGTATTACTTTAAAATATAGAAAAAAGTTTTTCTGAAAATTCCAATGTTCATTAAATATGCATGTGCTCAAGCAGTTATTGTGATGTAATAAAGACTGCATTTAAGCAGTTCTTTGCAAAACAACCGCTAGATATCAGAAGAGTGACGCGGTTAGAAAAAGTGAGGTTATGAATGACGTATTTTCTGATGTACGAATATTCCAGAATAAAAATGAATCATTAAAATATCATCACATTCGTACGTCATTTATTACGTTTAAAATTTGTTTGAGATATTCTACTTTTAAAAACAACAGCTTTTTATTGGTGAAAAAAGATCGCGAAACTGAAATGACCGCACTGAAACCTCTCCCTCCCACTTTTAACGCCACAGCTACTATCCGCGATTTTAGTAATCACTTATCCACACTTTTACCCAAAAAATCATGTAATATTTAAAATGAAAACAGAAGGAAAATAATAATTGAACATAACATTGTGTAAAAAAAGACATTGATTCAAGCTTTGATTCTTAATTATTTATTTCTGGTTCCTTGCGACACGTGCTATCAGGACACAGAAAAAAATTTGTTTTTTCCAAAATTACACTACTTGAACAACTTTTTTCAAGGAACATTATGGCTATAAGTAATTACCTTTCATTTGCTTCAACATTATTTCGGCGATTTTCCATTTTCCACGTTAACGGATTCAGAAAAACGTGCACAAACGTTGCGTCGCTGCCACCAGTTGCCCTGCTACCACTTTGCTACTGTGCAATGAAAATGGCGATAAAAAAGACCGGCACGCGCCACGCGGCGTGGCGCGTGCCGGTCTTTTTTATCGCCATTTTCATTGCACAGTACGCAGAGTTGCCAATGACCCTACCTGAACGCTTCTGCGCTTGCGCTACGACAACTCTCTTATAGGTCAAAAAAAGCGCGCTTATATAAAATGCTTAATTATAAGAAAACTTAAATAAAGCAATATAAAAATATTTTCACTATTGAATTTTTTTTTGTTATTATATTGCTTCCTAATAAAAAAATACTAATTTCCTTGATATACTTAAGTATATAATATTAATAATAATAATAATAATTTTATAATTTTTATATCATTATTGTCATTATTTTTTAAATAAAATATTCATAATCTATTATTATTATCATCAATATAATATTTATTAATTAATTATTATATTATTTATTATTATTATCATCATTATTTTCAATAAATTATTATTGAATATCTATGAATGTATTACATCTATATATTTCAAAAAAAATGAATCGAATTTTCTTTCGTACTTTTTTCCCAATTCAAATTTTCCTCAAAAAAAAGTACAAAAAAATTTCGCTAAATTTTTGAAAAAATATATATGTATATATCATAGATAATTAATTAATAACAATTTAATGATAATAACAAAAATAAATAATATATTACATAATTAATTATTAAATATTAAATTGATGATAATAATAATAGATTATTTATTATATAAAAAAAATAATAACAATAATGATATAAATATAATAAAATTATTAATATTATAATTATTATTTTTACATACTTAAGTACATTAAGTAAATTAATATTTTTTTTATTAAGAGCAATATAATTAACAAAAAAAAATAAACTCAATAGTGAAAATATTTTTATATTGCTTTATTTTTTATTAACGTTTTCTTATTATTAAGCATTTTAAATAAGCGCGCTTTTTTCGACCTATAAGAGAGTTGTCGTAGCGCAAGCGCAGTAGCGTTTAGGTAGGGTCATTGGCAACTCTCCCACGCGCCGCTCGGGTCTTCCCCCTCTTTATGGAAGGTATGCCAACATTCGAAAAATTTTGATTCAAACGCGCGGGATTTCATAATTTCTACTTTACTATAATTAGGTGGTTTACATATAAATATATATGGGGCATTCTACACAATATTTTCATTCAAAAATTAGATTTGGTTGGAATAATTTTTGTTTATTCTATATCGAAAAAAATGTATACGTATTTTTTTGTTTTGGGATTTAATGAAAATTACGCAAATTATTAATTATTGATAATGTTTTCAAAAACAGTGTACTTTTCAAAGACGTTTTTCTCCCTTAACCCTTCAACGCCGGGACGGATGCTTTTTTTCAAGCAGAATTTTTTTTTTTAAATTGATACCCTGTGGACGCTTCTTCTAATTCTCCTTTTATCTTTATGAAAATAATGTAAATGAATGTTTTTTGGATCGCGGATCATAAATATGAAGTAAGATTTGCAAAAAATTCAAAATGTCGGATCCAATATGGTGGTCGATATTTTTGAAATTGATCGGATTTATTTGAAACTTAGTACTCGGGGATTTTTGGGGTCGCTGATTATGAATGCAAAGTCATATTTAAAAACTTCAAAATGGCGGATCCATGCAATTTAATGTTGTTGTAAAACAAATGACAACTAACTGCAAAGGCTAAAAGATAGACAATGATTTTAGCTAAATGAATGCAGTAAGAAATATGTAATGTTTCTGAAGAAAACGCAATCCAATGTTGTTGTAAAACAAATGACAACTGACTGCAAATGAACTGACTTACAATGAATTTATTCATTTAGCTTAATGCATTGTCTTTCTTTTGGTTTTTGCAGTCAATTGTAATTCTGCAATTTTAACCGCCATATTGGTTTTGGTATTTTGAATGTTTGAAATCTGACTTCATATTCGTTTTCAGTGACACCAAAAACCACCTCAGTAACAGGCTTCATGCAAATCTGATAAGTTTTGAAAAAAATAACCGCCATATTGGATCCGCCATTTTGAATTTTTTAAATCTGACTTGAGATTCGTAATTAGCGACCCTAAAAACCCCCGAGTAGCAAGTTTCAAATAAATTCAATCAATTTCAAAAATTTTGACCACCATACCTAAGAAGCACGTAATATAACCTCAATATCAAGGTAATATTACATGTAAGATTCGTAATATAACGCTGTAATATTACAGTAATCTTACAGCGATCTTAAAATGTCCGCCTCAAGGTAATATTACCGGTAATGTTACTGTAATATTACGCGCTAATATTAAGGTAATATTACAGTAATATTTCAGTAATATTATACCGTAATATTAAGGTAATATTACGCGAGAATATTACAGTAATATTAAGGGGACATTTCTTTACGAAAAAAATCTACTCATCCAGGTAATCGAACCCCGAACTCAAAGCACACGAGTCCAGGGTTTTACCAACAAGCCAAATTGACCTATAATAAATTTACGTTTTATATGCTTTATGAATAACTCAAATCAGTCTGTAATATTACTGTAATATTACCTTAATATTAGCGCGTAATATTACAGTAATATTACTGGTAATATTACCTTGAGGCGGACATTTTAAGATCGCTGTAAGATTACTGTAATATTACAACGTTATATTACGAATCTCACGTGTAATATTACCCTAATATTGAGGTTATATTACGTGCTTCGTGGGTATTTGATCTGCCATTTTGAATTTTTTGCAACCTGACTGCATATTTATGATTCGCGACCCAAAAAACAATCATGTACTCATTTTAATATAGATAAACGTAGAATTAGAAAAAGCGTCCACAGGGTGTAAATTTAAAAAAAATTCTGTCGTCGACATTTTGGATCCGCCATTTTTAAATTTTTTAATGGATGGTCTATAACTTTGAAGCTTGGAAATTGTGGACGCGATATTTTAAGGTGAAGAATTTTTCTGATTACTGCTTACATGAAAAAAAATCATTTTTGAATGAAAAATTTACATTTTTTTCTAAAACAGTAGCCATAAAATTTGGGAATTTGCGTTTTTTGCAATTTTGATGACAGATTTGGAAAGAGCAAAAAAAATACGTAAGTAAATTTTATTCCGAAAATTTTCTTCATGTCCAATAACAATAGTATATTAAGCTGCTAGTCTGTAAAGCCAATCATTTATTTGCGAGACTAATGTTTGTGGTACGAGTTGACTGAATATCCCTTAAAATAAATTTCTTATAAACAGTTTCATCAAAAATTTCTAAAATAAATGAATTTTTTCAAACAATAAATTATAATAAAATTTCTAAGAACAATTTATTGTTCGAGGAATTCATTTAAAATTGTATTAAAAGATTGAATTCCTGTGATGAATGGATTTTATTAAAATTTTTAAAAATAATTGAATTTCTAGAAATAAATTTATTATTTATGAAAATAATTGAGATCTTGCGAGGAATTTTATTAATATTTGTGTAAATAATTGTATTGCTATTAAAAATTTTGTTCTTTGTAAAAATAATTGAAATTTGCACAAAAACATTTATCAAAAAAATAAATCATAATTTTCACGTTTACAAAGAAAGAAATGCATTTCCTGAAAAAGAGGAAAAGGGCAGAAAATTCTTGAAATAGGGGGAAATGAAGAGAAAAATTTTATTTAAGGGGGAAAAATAGTGAAAAGAGGACGAACTGTGATTCTTGAAATTTGGTTCGCTAGACATTGCATTCCATGCAAAACTAACTACTCAAAGCATACTTTGTTTTCTTAATCGCTCTTTTATTAGTGCCAGTTGTAAATTAAATTTTCCACAAATAGAAAATTGTGCCGCACATTTTAATACGTCTTAATATGAACAGCAACTTTGTTATTATGCGAAAAAATGGAAAAACTACACCCATTACATTTTAATTATTGTCATATTCAGATCTCTCACAATAATACAAAATTCTTTAAGTTAAACTTTTTGAGTAATAATAAAATTGATGACCACTTTGGATAAAATTGTAATATATACATAGATCTTCCTTTAATGTGAAACTTGAAAACCATTTTGGTCAAAGAATAACATTTTAAAAACTAAATAGTAACACAGAGTAAAGTGGTATCTGCTTTTTAGAATTTCAACTTTTACAATTGTGATAAAACATAAGTGACGTGATCTAATTTTCCTCCATAAATTTTATTTTCTATAAATTTTCATGCAACTGTGTGCTTAGTTGTCATAAAGGACTGAATATGCCTCAACAGTATTTGTCTGAAAACTTATAACGTGCTCAAGAAACTGCATTGCTGTAAAACCATTCGGTTGATTGAAAATATTCCACGCATTACTTAATAAATTTTGTTTCATAGTAGTTATTTTTTTTGGAAGTCTGCGGACAATCAATCCCCGTTCAAGTGATTGCAGTTCCACATCACTGTTTTCTTGTAAGTTTATAATATTGCCTGAAAAATATTAGACATATTGCATTATAAATTTTTTAGTTGTTCACATATGTGGGATGACGAATTTATACGTTTAAAATTTTCTTAAGCTTCCATTTTGATAATATAGAGAATTCGAGAAAGTGGTCCGATTTAAAAAAATTAGATTTTCAATGGATTAAACCAAAACCCGTATTATAAAAATTAAAATCCTTCATTTCAAAACCTAAATTTCGATTTTTCGGATTTTAATATATAAATAGAACTGAAAGTGATAAGTTTTTTTAAATGCCGCCAAACAACGTGGAGCATTGACAATCGAGCAGTAAGTTAACGAACAAAAACGACACCTATACACTGAAAAAAATGTGTCGGGTCCAAATGCTGGATTACCTGGCTATTATCAAATACATATTTATTTGAATTAAATAATTTTTACTTAAACCAATTAAATGTCATTTGATTCGAATAAAAATTATTTGATTCAAGTAAATATGTATTTAATAATAGTCCAGTAATCCGGTATGTGAATCAAATAATTTTTTTGTTAGTGTATAAACATGATCTAACTACTATGGAACCACATTTTAATGTTCATATACTTATCAAATCAAATATAAAATAAATTTTTAAATAAATTATGAGTAATTAATATACATATTTCGTTAATTAAAATACACATAAATATTTTAATTCATATATTGTCAGGAGATATCAACCGAAAAACGGAAACCTATAATCCAAAAAACTAAAATTCTTGAGAAACAGAAAACAAGAAACCGAAATCGAAATTTTTGGTATTAATAACCGAAACCCTAATCATTTAAAAAAACCGAAACAGTCTCTCTCAAAAAGGACAAATCACGCTTTTACGGTATTTTTTTCAAAAATATAAAAATAAATTGAAATTATTTAAAATTCTGTCAGCCACACTTTAAGATTTATCAATTTTCAATCGAATCACTAAAGAAAAGTTCAAAAAAAGGTAAAATAACTGAAATATTGAATAAAAACTTATGTTTCGGAGTAAAGTTACGTAGTGGAGTTTTAAAACTAGTTTTCATTTAATAATTCAGTTATTTGACATTTTTTTGAAATTTTCTTTAGTGATCCGAAAAATAATTGTTAGATTTTATCGTATGGCTAGCAGAATGTTTGTTAATTGAAATTATTTTTATTATTTTTGCACAAAAAACGTGTTTAAAATCGTGCACAAATAATTTGTACTTTTTGAGAGAATCTCCCGTATACATAAATTAATGTTAATACTTACCACTAAAAGTCCACATAGTTGAATGAACCCCACATTTTGCTTTTAATGTTTTATGATATGCTTCTACACAATTGTTCGTGCGATTCGTTTGCATATACACACTGAATGTTTCTGGCCTTACGACTGAGAGCCATTCCTTTTCGTAATATCTAAAAAATGACCTGAAAGTTTGTCGCAAGTATAGAGATGTGGAATGAAGAATTTCCTGATATGTAATTCTGATAACATTTGCGGGCAGAAGAGGTAATGACATTAACAGTGCTAAGAGATGTCGAGCATCTGCATTTTGATTCAAAATGCGTTTAAGGCCAAGTTTCAAGGCATGTTTAAACAGCGCCTGCAATAAAAATTAAAAATTCATTTATATTACAGAATCTAACAATATTTAATAAATAATAATGTGTAGATGATAGTCGACAATAACTATAAGTGTTCAAAAATAGTATATTTTTATTACATCCTGGACGAAAATAACTGTATGTAAAATTCTTAAAATTATTGAGTTATGTGTTATGGATAATCTTCTGAAGGTTTTGTGTTACGACAAACATTTAATTATTTGAGTTGAATAAATTAAAAGTTTATTGAAACATTCAAATAAATTTTGTAGAGATCGATATTAAAAAAGTTGTTAAAATTATTATAAGAACACGATAATAATGATTCATTTTGGTAGTTTATAAATGTAATTTTTTTAAATTCCAGATTAATAGATTTGAAAATAATGAAGTATAGTAAAATTAAAATTAACTTTATTTTTCGTTTTCTTACATAAAAATAAGTCACTTATGTACAAGAAAGGAAACATTGCAGTTTTTTAGTTCAAAAGTGACTTTTTTACTCCACTCTACTATACTTTATCTAAAAGTATCATTTTCATATGCGACACTTGATATATTTTAATGAAAGTAATTGAATCCACTATCTTTAAGGACAATTATTTTCTTATATAATATTGTATTTATTTACTACGAAAAAAATGTTGAACTTTTTTTATTAAAGCTGTTTGGAATAAGCAGTTTTTGTGTCTCCTATAAAATTTCAAGAAACCGAGTTAAGCCCTTTTCGAAATTCACTATTCAATTCATATTCAGAGGAGATTTGGATATTTTCGAACTAAAAATATTCAAAATGTAATACTTTGATAGCACATATTTTAAATCATTTCAATCGTATCTTTTAAATTGTAACAAATTTTTTTTGTAATCTCTGATGTCTGTATTAAAATTTTTTTTTAATTTTACAACGTCTGAAAAACAAGAAATATGAGTGAATTTTTTTTAAGTTACTTAAAGTCATCGCGTCCTAACATTTCAAGATTGTCATAGGTCTATACACACATGAAAAAAGAAATGACAAGAGTAACTCAACGCATAAAAAATTATAAGTTCAATTGCAAATAAAAGTTTTCTTACTTGCTTGTAATGAAATAGACACCCATACACAATGATACCCAGAAACACTTGTTTTAATGCTTTTCTTAAAGGTTTTTCATAGTCAATCATTGCCTCCATTATCTGAAAATCAGGAATCTGCCTTTTAATTGCTCTAAAAACAGATCTATATGCAGCCGTAGTTTTCCTTTCCATCAGAACCCATATACAAGGAATTACCTATAAAATAAATTATATTGATAGATATTTTCTAATGTTAATTCAAATAAATTATTCTCCAGACACTTTTTAATTATCGAAATTACACTTTGTATATTAATTATTATTACAACTTAATATCAAAGAAACAAAATTTACATGTGATAAATTGTTCGTAAACAACGCGCGCTCACTTATTTACTGTTGTTAAGCTCAAAAATATTTATTTATGAATAATTTTGAATATTATACACATTATATGTGTACGTCTGCATGAAAAAGGAATACTTTTGCACTATTGTACTTATCAGTATGGAGAAATTTATTATGGTAAGTTTGGAAAATTTAAGATTTATGTATTTTTAGGCATAAAATCCGTGTAGTTGTAGAATGTGAAAGTTAAAAATATCGAAAACATCATTTTGAGATGAACGAGAATAAAGATAAAATTTTTAATATGTCTCTTTCTTCTAGGAAGTTAAATAGACGTAAAATTTAGGAAATCGGAAAACAGCAAAAATAGGAAATAGACTTAATTAAAATTTTTTAATGTATCTACTATGCACGATGTTTAGAAATATCAATAATTTTTTTTTCTACAAACACGAAATTAAAGATGTTATAAGTTTTTTAGTTGTTTTCACATGTAGGATGAAGAATTTATACGTGTAAAATTTTGTTTAACCATCCAATATTATAATAAAGAGAATTCCAAAAAGTAGCCCTTTCTTCGACAATAAGATTTTCAATGGTTTAACAGGTTCTTGACAATGTCTATTATTATATTCGATACATTCACTTATTCAAAGACAGAAAATCACTCACTTTAAAAACTTGTATTATAAAAAACTATTTTAGCAAATTAAACAGATTTTAATTAGTTTTGAATAAAATGGTTGCTATCACAATTTGACAAATTTGACAACAGAATTTGAATAACATTAACTACTAAAATAAAAATTTTGAAGCAAAAAGATGAGTTCGTCAGAAAGAAATCAATATAGTTTAATTTTAATAAAATAAACTTATCATTATACTACAGCACAAGTTACGAGGTAAAAAATAGTTAGGTATCGAGATACTTACGGTATTGTATTTTCTTGACATTACTGTTAAAAATTGTTGTGCTCCTACCGATCGAGGTACTACTTTAAATGTTGCATCCAAATAAAAATAACCAGTTACGGCTATTTTTCGTACAAAATTTGGATCCATTAGAAGTACTGAGTGCGACAGATCTTCAGCAACTTCAAACACAATATTCATTGTACCACTTCTATAATTTTTTAAATGGCCCCAATCATTCGAATTGATTGTTTGCACGTAAGAAAACAGAGAAAAAACTGGCGGCGGGAGAAGCTTTTGACGCCATTTAAACATAGAATTCTCTATCCTAGCAAATGTAACAGTAGTGGCTGCATCTTGATGACTAAAAAGTGACATATAATACAAATTTACTTATATATTAACAAATTTCATAAATAAAAAGTTGAGAAGTAAATAATGTTTGTAAATGTATGTCCTCAAAATATACTACAAGTATTATCAAATTTTGTATTTATATTATACTGCCGTCCTTTTTAAAAGCGACACTATCTACATTTGTCGCTTACGTCGTTATTCAATAGTATGAACATACAAACGACAGCCGATGCGACAAATGTAGATAGTATCGTTCTTAAAAAGAATGGCAGTATAGGATATTTGTGTGTTCCGTTCATAGAAATTTCTGCTTTTATTTTTAAAAACGTTGGGAAAGAAGAACAGAAGTTTATTTCTCATTCCTGACATTCTTGTCACAGTTAGCCACATATTTCTACTATAAGTATATCTTTTCCTCACGCCAATAAAATTTCTTTGAAAAATTATTGTATATTTACTTCATCCATCACCAACAAAATTTGATGTCTCATTTTACGGAAGACCTTGTCTCAAAAATTGCAAATGTTTAAAATTACACAGTACAAACATTTGAAAATATGGAGATGATATTAAATGTAATATCATTTTGCTCTAATTATTTAAATAAGAAGAATAATTCTATTTACAAGTTTTCATAGCCTAATAGGTATTTAATCATATTTTAAATATTCGAAAACAGAATAATTTTTATAAGGGAAATAATTATTTTATGCTATTTATTAAATAATACAAAATTAGTTTATTTTTGCCTTTATTTGTTAAGTAAAAAGTAAAATCTCAGTTTCTATTTCGTTCACAGGTGTGACACTATTTATAAAAGACAAAAGATTTTTTCTGTTAAAATCTTAGGAGAAAAAATCTTCTTCAATGACACCTAAAGTTTCAATAAACACAAGAATTTATAAGTAAACAATACATAAACGTTTTTTTGCAATCCAGTATAATCAATAAAAACGAATTTTAATTCTCGCTATAATTAGAAAGGAACATTTTGAACAAAACTGTCGCCAAAAGTAATCTACAATTTTTTTCTGCTAAGTTTGGTAATAACATTTTTATACTTTAGAAAAAGTACAAAAAAAACTTTATTTAACTCTAAATTTATAAAATCTACTATACTTACTGCAAGCGAACATCATCGTAAATTTTTTTAAATGTATTGTAAGGATTATTTAATATCGATCGAAATAAATCCCTCTTAAATGCATCTTCTTTTAATTGTGTGATATTAGGTTGGTGGGTGTGACCTTTCGTTACCGTGAATATTTCATTCTTTAACACACCTCTTCCACCACAGATTCCAGATTTAGAGTAAGTACAAACATAGTAACTACAACATTTTAAAAGAAATTTAACATTTAAATATGAATTACTTCACAGAAAATAATTACTCGCACTGAAATAAATAGTAATTTACGTAAGATTTCCTCTACGTTGTGATACTGTATATTTGTAATTATCCCAAATATGTTCTCTAAAGATTCTTAGATTGGCTTGCATTTTTTAAATTCTTTCAAATACAATTTTACTATAATGAAAGAATTAAAGCAATTATTTACTTGTGAAACAAATAATTTGCCTCGTATTATGTTTCCCCAAAAAGATAAACGAGGAAATGTAAAAACACTATTCTAAACATTGCAAAGAAAAATGGAACTCGACTTAACTATAAGAAAATACTGTGGACGATCAATCTAGAAAGAAATTTTGAGGTTGAGTCCACAATAGACAGCGTTAAAGAGATTTGAACTACTTAAGGAGATAAAACCCATGCTAAATTCTGCTTAAGAGCTCCTTAAGTAGTCCAAATCTATTTAACGCTGTCTATTGTGGACCTCGTGTTTTGGTGACAAAATTTTTTGAATGTTGGCATACCTTCCATCAAGAGGGGGAAGACCCAAGCGGCGTGTGGCGCGTGCCGGTCTTTTTTATCGCCATTTTCATTGCACAGTAGCAAAGTGGTAGCAGGGCAACTGGTGGCAGCGACGCAACGTTTGTGCACGTTTTTCTGAATCCGTTAACGTGGAAAATGGAAAATCGCCGAAATAATGTTGAAGCAAATGAAAGGTAATTACTTATAGCCATAATGTTCCTTGAAAAAAGTTGTTCAAGTAGTGTAATTTTGGAAAAAACAAATTTTTTTCTGTGTCCTGATAGCACGTGTCGCAAGGAACCAGAAATAAATAATTAAGAATCAAAGCTTGAATCAATGTCTTTTTTTACACAATGTTATGTTCAATTATTATTTTCCTTCTGTTTTCATTTTAAATATTATATGATTTTTTGGGTAAAAGTGTGGATTAGTGATTACTAAAATCGCGGATAGTAGCTGTGGCGTTAAAAGTGGGAGGGAGAGGTTTCAGTGCGGTCATTTCAGTTTCGCGATCTTTTTTCACCAATAAAAAGCTGTTGTTTTTAAAAGTAGAATATCTCAAACAAATTTTAAACGTAATAAATGACGTACGAATGTGATGATATTTTAATGATTCATTTTTATTCTGGAATATTCGTACATCAGAAAATACGTCATTTCTAACCTCGTGTAACTTTTTCTTAACTCAAAGAATATTAATTCTTTTTTAATATTTGCTCATAAGAATTTAATCTTTCTCAGAAAAATTTTAGGTTAACCTATTTTTTTATAATAAATGTGTTCGAAAAATAAAAATTGCATCAATTATACGTTTTATATTTTTTTATGCGACAAAAATTGACGCAAATCTGATAACGTTGGGAAGAAAGTTTTATCTCTCGAACTGTAGCTTATGTTATTATTATAATTTCAAAGAAATTGGTTTTGAAGAGTTGATTGCAAACGAAGATAGTCTACTGTCACTAGTCAACACTTTAAACACTTTTTATGTACTTTTATTTAGTACACGTATATGATTATTATGTATAAATATACAAAATTGATTGAATTTCTAGACTTCACAGAATCCGAACAGCAAACATTTCGTCAAATACAACATTATTTTTGGTTGATGGACATTTCTATTATAAAAATAATATGAGGTCAGGAATAACGTAAGTACTTAATAATTAAATTATTTTTCATCATGAAAAAGAAAACTATATATTAAGTTTCAATCGTATTCTTTTATTTTTCTTTCCTTATATTATTGGATACAAGTAATAAAGTTTTTAATTTTCTATAAGTATACCCAAAGTATTGCGCAATAAATTTTATGTTATCTATTTTCTTAAATGATGTCTTTTTTCCGACAATTTTTAGGATTTAAAATTTTGTTACATGAAGTTATTTTAAGAGGGATGGTTCTAATATGGTTTTAGAAAGTGTGACATGGTTGGTTAGAGGGTTCTAAAATAGCTAAATAAAAAATCTTATTTATCTAAAATTGCATATACTGCATTATGTTTGCGACCCATAATGAAATATATTATTTATCTATTTGCAAACGTTAAAATGAAAAATGGTTGTTTCAAAAAATAATGTAAGAAGATTAATAACATTTAAATTAAAATAGTATTTACTTAATATATGAATTGAATTGAATTAATTAATTAATCTCAGTTTGAATAGGTATTCCATACTTTCTTTACGACTACTGCTACAAATTTTTAATTATAAATTTATTAAAGAATCAGAAATATAAAATATTTTCAATCATTATTATTTTTAAGAATATGATGTAATATTTGGAACATTGTATGGCAATTCATATGAACTTAAGAAATAATTAAATTCAAAGGTATCTATTGTGCAAGTTTCATCGCACTATGGCTTGCCCAGCAAGAGGAGTCATCAAGAGAAACGGTTCTTTTCAAATTCGAATTGAACACACTCACCTACCCAATACTCGACTAGAGGAGGAGCTGACGTTCAGAAATGAACTTTACCACAATGTGACACATCAGGCAGACACTCCTCGAAGTATCTACAATTCGATTAGAAATTCGTAAGTTATTAACATTGACAAATTTCTAATTAAAAAAAAATTTCCCTGTGCAAAAATTTTCGACCAAAATAAGTTTAATTTTTAATACAGCACTATAACCTTCATTTGGTTGTCTTCTATTCAGGCTTCACTGCTCTTCTCTATATTACCCTATTTTTCCTTCATTTCGAAAACTACATTTGTTCCTTTTCTTTTTTAACCGTTGCCAAAATTTTATGTTGAAACTTATATAATAGAGCTGACTTATTTCATAAAAATCCCAATTTTGGATTTTTAATTTAATATAAAAAAAAGATAAATTTACACAAATATTCTAATCGTTTTATTATAAATAAAAAAGTCTATTTCTAAATAAAATTTTCTTCCCCATGCTCTGAAAATTGGTTTCGTAATCAGGTATCTCTATATTCTTTAGGATTTACACTCCATATAAATTTTAGAATTATAATGAGTGTTAATTGTTATCTGTAGAGGTCATCAATTTCAAAAATTATAACAAGAAGATTTGTCAAGTTCTCTTTAATTATTACAGAAAGTCGTCAACTCCACTCAACAATTCATTTTCCTCTTATTTTTAATAATATTTCATTTAAGTATAAAATGTTAAAAAGATGCCATTTTTAATATCTTATTTATATCTAAATTACTTCTGAAGTATCAAATGTTTGTTTATGTTCATTAATATTTTATTTTAAAACTAACTTTTGACATAATCATTATAACTATGCGAATTAATGTGTAATTTTTAAATTTAAAAATTATAATAATTAGATATCATTTTTTTAAGTGACAAAATTTTTTAAACCCCAAATTTATTTTGAGAAATTTACTTTAAAAATGTTTTTTATTCACAAGAAATGTATTATGCATCAGAATATTGAGTTAATTTTTCATAAGTTACAAACATTTTCTTTTTCTCAATTTTCAGCTTCTTATCTGATTTCTTCTAATTTTTTTTAAATATTTTACAGTTTTTTTCTTACTTTGTGACAAATAGTACAAAATAAATAAATGCGATACTTCAGGCTAACCGGAAAATGATTCAATAACAATAGTTCAATATCAAAGAAAAATAAATAATTAAATAAAAATTATAACAAATAAAAACATGTGCACAGTTTTAAGTACATCAACAAGAATATGTGCCTCTATTTTTGAGCAGATTTGATAAGAAAGTTGGTGAGAATACACACAAGTGTCACACAAACCCAACAATATATGTCACTTCAAAAATATAGATAGTTCAAAAAATACAATACACTGATATGTAATGTGAATTACAATTTAGTTGTGCCGAAAGTTGCAATCTCTATTTTACTTTCCCAATGATTTTTTTCAAATAAATAATTTAAACATTTATGCAAAAACTGAGAAAACTTTTAAAAAAATTATATCTTCAACATTGCAATAAATCACACTTTGTTACCTTACAAATTCCGTTCTTATTAGATTTTTAAATGGTTTACAACAGTAAAAAATGTTTTTCAAGAAGAAGGTAATTTGAAAAATTAAACAGCATTTAAATGGACTTATGCAAAAGTTAGATATAGTAAACATTAATAAGGCAAAATTTGGAAAAAATAAAAAAATTAATTTGTATTAATAATTATCTCGTGATCCTTATAGTTCATACAAAGATAAGGGAATATTTAATAATCATTATTTCTGACGTATAGGCTTTTTTAGGAAAAATAATGTACTACGAATTTAAGTAATAGAATGGTTTTTTATACTTATAGAGAAAACAATTTTTACTTTCCTTAAACTATAAAAAAAATTTTAATTAATCCAAAACCATCTTTTAGTCATCCGAATGCTGCAGTTGGCGTTCCATTTGAATCAGTGCATGACACCATGCTGACACGTCGAAACAATCATAAGCCAACAAACACGCCAAACAATTTAACCGAATACTCCGAAACTCTTCTATCAGAAGATTGGAGTTTCTTTTTAAATTACGACAATAGACACTTAAGTGTGTCTACTATTGCAGATGAACTGTCTCCTGCGTTGGTTTTAATAGACACGGAATTTGCATCGACTTTGTTTGATAGTGGAAAAGAGTTTTACATTGATGTGTCCAGAAAAGTAATTCCATCATCAAGATTCAGTGAGGAGCTGATAACTTTCCTTTGCGTCAAAAAAAATTTTGTAAGTATATATCGATCAATTTACAAATTTTAAACAAAAATAATTCATTAAAAATAAAATGAACTTGTTAAAAAAATCGTTTTTCATTTTCTTTTTATCAACATCGTTTTCGTCTATTTTTTGTAAATTAGACAGTTTTCAAAATCTTTTAAGTTGTATATCAACATCAGACTACAATAAATTCAGTAGTTTAAGTTGAAAATAAAGTGTTACAGACCTGATAATTATTACGATTTCTTTTTACGGTACTTAATTTCTTAAACGATATTCTGTTGTGTGGAATTTGATATTTTGAAAGTTATATTTTTTATTTTACTAGGCCATTCCTTGTGCTTGGGCTGTTACCAACAGCAACTCAAAAAACATTTATAAGGGAGTGTTAGAAGAAATAAGGAATGTTGTTCCCCAATTTTCAATCGAGACAGCTATCACTTCGTTTGATGACAAATTGCAATCAGCCGTTCGTGAGGTTTTTCCTGCTGCTAATGTTTACGGCAGCTTGTTCCATTATATCAAGGTAAAAGCAAGTATTAAATTTTTATATTCTTATTGCATTATTTTCATAATGATTTTTTGAAAACACTCTTTTAACGAAGATGAAAAAATTATGCATATTAATAATTCTCAACAACTTCAAATATTACACCATTGCTGAGTGTAAAACCACAACATTTTCTAGTTTTATTTTAAATTATGAAAATATAAGTATAAATAGCATTAAAAGTAATTTTAAATCCCCCATTTCACCTATTTCTAAGTGGCATTGCCACTGTGATCCCTGTGATTGATTTTATTGTCTTAACTTTATTTGAAGACTAAACTGACATTATGCAAATTGAAATTCACTGCATATTTTGTTATCAGTGGATAGAAGGAAAAACAAAATTTTTGCGATGTTTGCTTTTACTTTTTTTTTAATGTTATTGTTTTAAAAACAAATATGTATGTTTGTAAATAGTTTGGGATTTTTTTCTACACAACCAGCGATAGTTGAAATAAATTTATTTTTTGACAAATTTTACAGGAAATCTGCAAAATGATTAAACTAATGGGATTAGATAATTATCTGTTCGCAAACAGAAACGACGAAGTGAAGAAATTTATCTTTAAAATTTTTACATTACCTTTTTTGCCTGAAAGCGAAATTGAAGAATATTTTAACGAATTAAAAACGAATTTATCAAATGACAATTCTCAAACCCTGTTATTATTTATTTTAACTTTCGAACAAGAGTGGATTAGAGGTGTAACACCAAAAAGATTGTCGATATATCGGACAATACATAGACTGACAAGGATTTTCAAATTGTATTCAGCTCGCTTAAATGCAGTGATTGGAGTATCAGCCGACGAATGGGATTTTGTCAGTAAGTACATAAATCTTGTAAAGCAACGCAATACCGCGCATTTCCAAAAGAAAGAGTCAAATATATGCTAACCCATTGAGATGTTACCCCTTTTTGTCGAATTTTAAGTTGTATTTCAAATTGGAAATTCAATTAGTGAATACTTTGGTATTGTCTTATTAGTAATAACTATATTGTTTACATTATCATTTAAAAAAAAGGATAGTTAATGATTTGAAATATTGACACAAATGACAATTAAAAATTGACAATAAAGGTTGACACCTAACGTGACACGTTGGTGCTTTTCTTCCGAAAAGGCATATTACTGTTCTAACCTGACGATTGAAACTTTTACAACAAAGCAATATTTTCTAAGTCAAACTTGATTAGAAACTTTGTAACTAATTAAGTGTATAAATTGATTTATGATAGTAAAATGAATAGCAATAACAGGGTGTCCAGCGATCAGGAAAGTCATGGTCTTGTCTGGGTTAGTTCGGATAATTGATGTTCCGCTGTAATATTTATACATTTAACCTAATATTACAGAAAATTCTGATGTGGTAGGCCACTTTCGAGGTGATAGTCGGATTCAGCGTCATAAAATCTATAAAAATCTCTTCCTCCTTTATCTGTAAGACATGCACCAAAATTTTCTTTTTCTGTTTCTTCTTATCTTTAGTTTCGCTGGACACCCTGAATAAGTAATACTAAAGGATAATAAAAAATTATTACTATTTCAGAACGAATCGTCTCTATACAAAAACAATCCTTTTCCGATTTTCAAAGATTGCAACAAAATTTAACAGTGAATATAAAATCTCGACAAGTTTTAAATCAGATCCAGGACGCCACGATCAAGCGAACATGGAACCAATTTGAAGAATTTGCGTTAACAAAATTAGAATATTTATCAATTTGTGAGAATTTATGCACACAATCGGACCCTGAGGTTTTAGCAGCCTACCTTAATGAGGTCTCTGACGAAAACCAAAGACAAGTGGAATTAATCTCTTCTGGTATGTATTATTTTCAAACATTTCTAAAATTTATTTAAGGGGTTAGACCACTGTAAAAACAGAAAATTAAGTTCATTTTAAATAAATTTTTTACGAATACAGATTGAAAAGTATTAAAAATTCAATTGAAAATTATTGTTAAGTATATATTGAACTGCAAAAAAAATTGAACAGTAACTTTTCTCGTAAAATTTTTGATAAAATTAGCTAAAAAATTGTTTATAGCCCCAAGATAACATTCTCTAGAGAATAACGAAAGAAATTTTGAATACGTTCCATTTTTACAAAAATCGTCTTTTATCAAAAATTGGACGAGAAAAATTACCAGTCGCATAAGAAGGGTTTTTTTGATCGACTGTTACCATCACCATTTTAATTTTTTTAACGTATAAAAATAATTTTTTTGTAATTTAATATATACTTAACAATAAGATTTAATTGAATTTTCAATATCTTTCAATCTGTTTTTGTAAAAAAAATTTTAAATAACTCAGTGGGCACAGGGACATGGGATGGCTTTAGGACATTCCTAGGATGTCCATGACCGTTCAAAAGACATCATTTGGACATAAAATGTCTTTAGGACGTCTTTTGGACGGACATGGATATCCTAGGGATGTCCTAGGGACGTCCTAAAGACATCCTATGTCCCCGTGCCCACTTGGAAGTTAAATTTTCGTTTAAAACATTGGTGTAACCACTTAACAATGGAAATGTTGTTTTTTTTCTAATTTTTGAAATTTTGACTGACATAATAAGAATTAATATGTTGCTTTATTTTAAGTATGTACTTTAGAAATTGTTAACGTTTCTACAGATTATGCCTCCTCCTATCCGTTTTCTCATGTTCAGTCCGCCGAAGATGATGGAATTGAATTGGATACTGACGAAGATGATGGAATTGAATTGGATACAGACGAAGACAACCAAGAAGATGACCGTCAAGATAACCGTGTTGAGAATCGTGTCGAGAATCGAGAAAATGGTAATTTTAAATATTTTTTAATTCAAGGAATATTGTCAAATCCACTGAAGCATGAGATTTAATGGCCAAAAAATGTAGAACTATTTAAATTTCGAGTATACAAGGGGAGCATAAAAATTATGTTTTTATCACCTTTTTACGTTAAACATATTATAAAAAAATATTGTTACAAGCTTCCAACGGGACCTGAAAAAACATGGATTTTAATAAGAGGCCGTTGAAAAACCTGGAAAATCCAAATTTTTTTTTAACTATACTTACGTACGAGTTGAAATAATTTATATAAATAAAATTTAATAAATTTAATATGTTTATAACTGGCTAAGAAAGAAATTTCTCAATTTGACAGGTTTTTTATAGTAAAATATATGAAATTACAGAAATTCATAAAAATTCCCTAAATTAATAAAAATTAAAATTTGTCTCTTATTTTTTAAAAGGTAATAAAGTTATAAGAAGAATATAAAGCAAATGAAATGATTTTGCTATTATTTTATTTTATATATTTTAAAGAAAATCGTCATTTTCAATGTTTCATAAAAACTTCAATAACTTTTTAAATAATTGTCGTTTTATTAATGTTCTTAGGCTTATATTTTTATATTAGTTGTTTATTGAATAATAATTGCTTATAAGCATTAGCAAGTTATTTTTTTCTTAAAAAATGAAAGCTGTCAAAATTGTACCAAAAAAATTCCAATATTTTTGAAACATTTTTTAAATTAGACATACTCTTAGAAAATAGATGAAACTTGTTATTTTTTAGATTCTTTTTACAGAAAAATCGTGTAAAATAAATTTGTTCAATTTTTGAAAACCATTTCTCTGTTCAAAACTAATTTCAAATTTTTAGAATTTTTTTAAAAATAATTTTCATTCTTTAAAGTAAGACTAAGAACATCAAAAATCGTTTATTATATAGATGTTATTCAAGTTTTAGTAAAAAAATGGAAATAAAATTTCTTTTGAAATGCCGAAATAAAACATTGAGCAAATGAGGTTTTTGAGGTTTCATTCTTTTTACAATTTTATTAACTTTTGAAAAATTAACATAGAAATTTTAGTTTCCATAAATTTTGCTTTAAAATGTTTTTCAATCATCAAAAAATGAGTGAACCCGCAATATTTCCATTGGTAGTGTATTTATAAAAAGCAAATTAAAAATTCATCAATGAACTCGTAAACCGACTTTTTATCATCGGAAAAAATTTGCAGAATTTAATTTTGTGTCTTTCCTGGAGATTTCAATTAATTTGACCAAAATTTTGCTTCAAAGCATTTTGTGTGGGGTTCTTTCTTTCCTTCCTGAAAAACCTGGGTACGTCATGCAACCCTGTGATACAAAGAAAAAAATATATTATTTATTTAAAGTAGTGCAATTCAGAAGTAACATGAATTGCATGATTCCGTGGATTTCTATATTGATAATTATTTTTCCTATACAGATGAAGTCGTTAATTTGGAATATGATGCAAGAAATAGAGATGGCGATACGGATTCCGGAACAGAAAATGAGGCCGAAAATGTTAATACAGCAAACGTTTATTTTTGCTGCATTTGCCGGCGAAATCCTCCACTTTTCTGCTTTAATCCATGTGGGCATTTAGTTATTTGCCCGGAATGCAAAGAGCAATATTGCCAGGGACCGGAGAGACTCTGCCCGATGTGCCGATCTGAATACACCTCAGTACTTCGAGTATTTTATTAAAAATTAAGTAATAACTTGTTTTTAAATCAAAGAACTAATTTCATTCAACTTCTCTTCTAAAATACAATAATGTTTCTTAAATTTTATATTTTATTAAAAATTTCATCGTCGAAAAAAATATACTCGTCTCTCGGATCTTTTACACTTCGGAAGTAAATCCTCTTGTATTTTTACTTCACTGATTTCATTCGTCTTTTTTTAAGTGATGTGGCAAATTAAAGTAGGGTTATATTATTAGAATTAATAGTAATACATCAATCTTTAATGTATTACTTTTCTAGTACTGGAAAAAAATTCTAATATTAATTTTCTAAAATTTCTCGGGTAATCCATAAAAACTTCTCTTTATTTTTAAAATAAAACAGATTCTTCAATGTATTTTAGATAATCTAGAATATATGACAATAAAATCGCAGAGGAGGAAACTCATTAAAAAAGGAAATTCCTTCCTAATAATTTAAAATTTTACTAATTTCAATAACGATCTTATTTGCGTTTCATAATGTTTAAATTTCACTAAAAAAAATTAAATTCAAAATTTGCTTTTTACTTTGGTAATTTCTACTGAATGATAAAAGCAATTCACACAAGGAAATTTTTGTTTATAAAAAAGGTAATTTTTGCCTGGTTACTAAGGTAACCAACTCTGTCAGAATGGTTGGACCGAAAGAGGACTTAAATGGGTCCATTTTCGGTTCCTGCAATAAGAACTTAGGAAACTAACCAAACTTTTTAAAAAAAAACTTTTGGGATAGATAAATAAACATTCTAACAATCAATTTATGCAATATTTGATATAAATTAATGCAAATTTATTAAGTTATTATCATTCTCACCTTAAACTTTAATATTTTAATGAATAAGATTTAATTTATATTAAATATTGCAAAAGTTTCATCTTGAAATGTTTATTTATTCATCCCAAAAGTTTTTTTTTAAAGTTGGTTAATTTCCCAAATTCTTTTTATAGGAACCAAAAATAGACCCATTTATAAGTCCAATTTTCGGTCCATCACATTCGCCAGAGAACACATTCCATAAATAACATGTTTTTCTTACGTTAGTAGGCAGGCCAAAATTGCCTTTTGTAAGTTCGTAGAAATTGCCGAAGTAAAAAGCAGATTTTGTATTTAATTTTTTTTAAGTGTTCTTTATCAAAAGATAACTAGATGTCAAAAGAAAAATCTCGAATATATAAAGGATTATTTATTTGTGCTGTAAATTGTAAAATGTAAAACAAATATAGCTTCTTTGTAAACGGATATATATATTTTACAATTATTAAAATAAAATAAATAAATTACTTGTTCAAAAAATTACCTATATAGTTTTTCTTTAAAATTGAAGATGAATAACTTTTGCGGATTGTTTCAGAGAAGTAGGCGAGAGCATACATTTAGAATTTCATTTCTTTAATTACAATTTAAATCATAACGTTTTTAGAACTAGCCACTAAAATTTCAAAAAATAATAGCAAAATATAAAATAAAATTTTATCTCTTCTTTACTACTATTAGCACAATTCTTAATTTTGCATATAATTTTCATTGGTAATTTTTTATGTTACAAGAAAGCACTTGCCTTTTAATTGTTACTGTTAATAGAAAAAGAAATAATAATTAAAATTATCTACTCATTCAACATTACAATGCCATCTGTTGAGAATTATGATAATTATTATTCATACCACATACGGTTAAAGGTTTAAAAAAATTGCACATTATTATTAAATAATTCATAAACATACAGAATTCAATAACGATTTTATAATTTGATTAAATATTACAATTAATGACGTTAAAAAAGGATAAGAATTTTAATTTTAATCACTTACCTTCTAATTTCTGTGCAGATGTTCTTATCAAATTTGAATTTCGCGCACTATTGTTTACACTTAGTAGAAATAATAAGTGGCACCTCCTGTCCGCCAATGCCAATGAAACATAGAAGAGAAACTCGAGGGACATTTCTTTTTAGGTCAAATTTAAATTCGAGTCAATAACAATTCTGCCACATCAATATTCATCTATACTAAAATTATGCTCATATTAAATTTATAGAAATATGAATTCGACAATATGCAAATTCGAAATAAGAATAATCTAGCAAATGAAAATTCGTTTGCATTAAAGTTATCTCTAATAAGAAGTAGATCTAATAAAACTTTCTGTATATAAAAATTATATAACAGTATTTTCCATTTAAAAAAATAGTATATTTACTACAAATTATACTAAACAATATATTTTTAAAATAAACTTTCTCTTAAATGAAACTTTATTAAATTAAAAATTTAGCTGTTTGCTATTAAAGAAAAATTTAATTTCTATTGATTGAAATTCATTAAAAATATATCTTCTAATATATGAAAATTGCATAACCTTTTTTTAAACAAAAAATAATACGGCTAAGTAAATATTTTTTTAAACGACAGTTAGGATAGTTATTAATTCAGTTAAATAGAAATTTCAATAAAGAGAAATTTGTCTAAATATTCATTTGACTATATAAAATTTCTGTTTCAGGAAAATTCTTTGAAACATAAATTCTATTAGATTTTAATTCTATCAAACTTATATTGTATTACATAAAAATTCTATGAAATTAAAATTGTCCTTTATGAAAAATCTGACGAAGAAATTTTCTTTTATATAACAATGATTTATAAATAAATTTTATTCATATAAACTTTATTTTACGCCGAATTAATATTCAACTAAAATTACTTCAATTTAAAATTAAAACAACCGCTAATTCTATATTTTTACTGCTCTCCTCAAGAAAAATCCTTACACATTGCATGTCTTTTGAACTAGAAGTAACTTCCTTGGAAATTCCTTTCAAATCTTAATCCATTTAATTAAAATTTGTTTCAAACAAATTTCTAATAATTGAAATTCTATTAAATACTAATTACAGCATTTCTATTTCTATCATCTTAAATGTGTGACTAATCCGGTGTGGGGAATATTCATGCGTCCCATTATTTCATTTTCAAGAAAAAAATTCTATTTCAAAAAAAGGAATAAAATTGATTATTATTAGTCTACTGCAATTTAGGTTCAATTGGTAGGTTTTATTGAAGGTTATTACGTGTTGTTTTAAGGTAAAAAAATAATAGAGACATGCTGATTAATTTTTTTTGAAATTTTTTTGAATTTTTTTCGAATTTTTTCATTTTCCAGGAAAACATTCTATTTTAAAAAATGGAATAAAATTGATTATTCTTAGTCTACTGCAATTTAGGTTCAATTGGTAGGTTTTTTTTAAGGGTATTACGTGTTGTTTTAAGGTAAAAAAATAATAGAGACATGCTGATTAATTTTTTTTGAATTTTTTTCGAATTTTTTCATTTTCCAGGAAAACATTCTATTTTAAAAAATGGAATAAAATTGATTATTCTTAGTATACTGCAATTTAGGTTCAATTGGTAGGTTTTTTTAAGGGTATTACGTGTTGTTTTAAGGTAAAAAAATAATAGAGACATGCTGATTAATTTTTTTTTGAATTTTTTCATTTTTCAGGAAAACATTCTATTTTAAAAAATGGAATAAAATTGATTATTATTAGTCTACTGCAATTTAGGTTCAATTGGTAGGTTTTTTTTAAGGTTTTTACGTGTTGTTTTAAGGTAAAAAAATAATAGAGACATGCTGATTAATTTTTTTTGAATTTTTTTCGAATTTTTTCATTTTCCAGGAAAACATTCTATTTCAAAAAAAGGAATAAAATTGATTATTATTAGTCTACTGCAATTTAGGTTCAATTGGTAGGTTTTTTTTAAGGTTATTACGTGTTGTTTTAAGGTAAAAAAATAATAGAGACATGCTGATTAATTTTTTTTTGAATTTTTTCATTTTCCAGGAAAACATTCTATTTTAAAAAATGGAATAAAATTGATTATTCTTAGTCTACTGCAATTTAGGTTCAATTGGTAGGTTTTTTTAAGGGTATTACGTGTTGTTTTAAGGTAAAAAAATAATAGAGACATGCTGATTAATTTTTTTTGAATTTTTTCATTTTCCAGGAAAACATTCTATTTTAAAAAATGGAATAAAATTGATTATTCTTAGTCTACTGCAATTTAGGTTCAATTGGTAGGTTTTTTTAAGGTTATTACGTGTTGTTTTAAGGAAAAAAAAATAATAGAGACATGCTGATTAATTTTTTTTGAATTTTTTTCGAATTTTTTCATTTTCCAGGAAAACATTCTATTTTAAAAAATGGAATAAAATTGATTATTCTTAGTCTACTGCAATTTAGGTTCAATTGGTAGGTTTTTTTTAAGGTTATTACGTGCTGTTTTAAAGTAAAAAAATAATAGACTCATGCTGATCAATTTTTTTTGAATTTGTATGGAATTATTTCATTTTCAAGGAAAAAATTCTATTTCAAAGAAAGGAATAAAATTGATTATTATTAGACTACTGCAATTTAGGTTCAATTGGTAGGTTTTATTAAAGGTTATTACGTGTTGTTTTAAGGTAAAAAAATAATAGAGACATGCTGATTAATTTTTTTTGAATTTTTTTCGAATTTTTTCATTTTCCAGGAAAACATTCTTTTTTAAAAAATGGAATAAAATTGATTATTCTTAGTCTACTGCAATTTAGGTTCAATTGGTAGGTTTTTTTAAGGGTATTACGTGTTGTTTTAAGGTAAAAAAATAATAGAGACATGCTGATTAATTTTTTTTGAATTTTTTTCGAATTTTTTCATTTTCCAGGAAAACATTCTATTTTAAAAAATGGAATAAAATTGATTATTCTTAGTATACTGCAATTTAGGTTCAATTGGTAGGTTTTTTTAAGGGTATTACGTGTTGTTTTAAGGTAAAAAAATAATAGAGACATGCTGATTAATTTTTTTTTGAATTTTTTCATTTTTCAGGAAAACATTCTATTTTAAAAAATGGAATAAAATTGATTATTATTAGTCTACTGCAATTTAGGTTCAATTGGTAGGTTTTTTTTAAGGTTATTACGTGTTGTTTTAAGGAAAAAAAAATAATAGAGACATGCTGATTAATTTTTTTTGAATTTTTTTCGAATTTTTTCATTTTCCAGGAAAACATTCTATTTTAAAAAATGGAATAAAATTGATTATTCTTAGTCTACTGCAATTTAGGTTCAATTGGTAGGTTTTTTTTAAGGTTATTACGTGCTGTTTTAAAGTAAAAAAATAATAGACTCATGCTGATCAATTTTTTTTGAATTTGTATGGAATTATTTCATTTTCAAGAAAAAAATTCTATTTCAAAAAAAGGAATAAAATTGATTATTATTAGTCTACTGCAATTTAGGTTCAATTGGTAGGTTTTATTGAAGGTTATTACGTGTTGTTTTAAGGTAAAAAAATAATAGAGACATGCTGATTAATTTTTTTTGAATTTTTTTCGAATTTTTTCATGTTCCAGGAAAACATTCTATTTTAAAAAATGGAATAAAATTGATTATTATTAGTCTACTGCAATTTAGATTCAATTGGTAGGTTTTTTGAAGGTTATTACGTGTTGTTTTAAGGTAAAAAAATAATAGAGACATGCTGATTAATTTTTTTTGAATTTTTTCATTTTCCACGAAAACATTCTATTTTAAAAAATGGAATAAAATTGATTATTATTAGTCTACTGCAATTTAGGTTCAATTGGTAGGTTTTTTTTAAGGTTATTACGTGTTGTTTTAAGGTAAAAAAATAATAGAGACATGCTGATTAATTTTTTTTTAATTTTTTTCGAATTTTTTCATTTTCCAGGAAAACATTCTATTTCAAAAAAAGGAATAAAATTGATTATTATTAGTCTACTGCAATTTAGGTTCAATTGGTAGGTTTTTTTTAAGGTTATTACGTGTTGTTTTAAGGTAAAAAAATAATAGAGACATGCTGATTAATTTTTTTTTGAATTTTTTCATTTTCCAGGAAAACATTCTATTTTAAAAAATGGAATAAAATTGATTATTCTTAGTCTACTGCAATTTAGGTTCAATTGGTAGGTTTTTTTTAAGGTTATTACGTGTTGTTTTAAGGTAAAAAAATAATAGAGACATGCTGATTAATTTTTTTTGAATTTTTTTGAATTTTTTTCGAATTTTTTCATTTTCCAGGAAAACATTCTATTTTAAAAAATGGAATAAAATTGATTATTCTTAGTCTACTGCAATTTAGGTTCAATTGGTAGGTTTTTTTTAAGGGTATTACGTGTTGTTTTAAGGTAAAAAAATAATAGAGACATGCTGATTAATTTTTTTTGAATTTTTTTCGAATTTTTTCATTTTCCAGGAAAACATTCTATTTTAAAAAATGGAATAAAATTGATTATTCTTAGTATACTGCAATTTAGGTTCAATTGGTAGGTTTTTTTAAGGGTATTACGTGTTGTTTTAAGGTAAAAAAATAATAGAGACATGCTGATTAATTTTTTTTTGAATTTTTTCATTTTTCAGGAAAACATTCTATTTTAAAAAATGGAATAAAATTGATTATTATTAGTCTACTGCAATATAGGTTCAATTGGTAGGTTTTTTTTAAGGTTATTACGTGTTGTTTTAAGGAAAAAAAAATAATAGAGACATGCTGATTAATTTTTTTTGAATTTTTTTCGAATTTTTTCATTTTCCAGGAAAACATTCTATTTTAAAAAATGGAATAAAATTGATTATTCTTAGTCTACTGCAATTTAGGTTCAATTGGTAGGTTTTTTTTAAGGTTATTACGTGCTGTTTTAAAGTAAAAAAATAATAGACTCATGCTGATCAATTTTTTTTGAATTTGTATGGAATTATTTCATTTTCAAGAAAAAAATTCTATTTCAAAAAAAGGAATAAAATTGATTATTATTAGTCTACTGCAATTTAGGTTCAATTGGTAGGTTTTATTGAAGGTTATTACGTGTTGTTTTAAGGTAAAAAAATAATAGAGACATGCTGATTAATTTTTTTTGAAATTTTTTTGAATTTTTTTCGAATTTTTTCATTTTCCAGGAAAACATTCTATTTTAAAAAATGGAATAAAATTGATTATTCTTAGTCTACTGCAATTTAGGTTCAATTGGTAGGTTTTTTTTAAGGGTATTACGTGTTGTTTTAAGGTAAAAAAATAATAGAGACATGCTGATTAATTTTTTTTGAATTTTTTTCGAATTTTTTCATTTTCCAGGAAAACATTCTATTTTAAAAAATGGAATAAAATTGATTATTCTTAGTCTACTGCAATTTAGGTTCAATTGGTAGGTTTTTTTAAGGGTATTACGTGTTGTTTTAAGGTAAAAAAATAATAGAGACATGCTGATTAATTTTTTTTTGAATTTTTTCATTTTTCAGGAAAACATTCTATTTTAAAAAATGGAATAAAATTGATTATTATTAGTCTACTGCAATTTAGGTTCAATTGGTAGGTTTTTTTTAAGGTTATTACGTGTTGTTTTAAGGTAAAAAAATAATAGAGACATGCTGATTAATTTTTTTTGAATTTTTTTCGAATTTTTTCATTTTCCAGGAAAACATTCTATTTCAAAAAAAGGAATAAAATTGATTATTATTAGTCTACTGCAATTTAGGTTCAATTGGTAGGTTTTTTTTAAGGTTATTACGTGTTGTTTTAAGGTAAAAAAATAATAGAGACATGCTGATTAATTTTTTTTTGAATTTTTTCATTTTCCAGGAAAACATTCTATTTTAAAAAATGGAATAAAATTGATTATTCTTAGTCTACTGCAATTTAGGTTCAATTGGTAGGTTTTTTTAAGGTTATTACGTGTTGTTTTAAGGAAAAAAAAATAATAGAGACATGCTGATTAATTTTTTTTGAATTTTTTTCGAATTTTTTCATTTTCCAGGAAAACATTCTATTTTAAAAAATGGAATAAAATTGATTATTCTTAGTCTACTGCAATTTAGGTTCAATTGGTAGGTTTTTTTAAGGTTATTACGTGCTGTTTTAAAGTAAAAAAATAATAGACTCATGCTGATCAATTTTTTTTGAATTTGTATGGAATTATTTCATTTTCAAGGAAAAAATTCTATTTCAAAAAAAGGAATAAAATTGATTATTATTAGTCTACTGCAATTTAGGTTCAATTGGTAGGTTTTTTTGAAGGTTATTACGTGTTGTTTTAAGGTAAAAAAATAATAGAGACATGCTGATTAATTTTTTTTGAATTTTTTTCGAATTTTTTCATTTTCCAGGAAAACATTCTATTTTAAAAAATGGAATAAAATTGATTATTCTTAGTCTACTGCAATTTAGGTTCAATTGGTAGGTTTTTTTTAAGGGTATTACGTGTTGTTTTAAGGTAAAAAAATAATAGAGACATGCTGATTAATTTTTTTTGAATTTTTTTCGAATTTTTTCATTTTCCAGGAAAACATTCTATTTTAAAAAATGGAATAAAATTGATTATTCTTAGTCTACTGCAATTTAGGTTCAATTGGTAGGTTTTTTTAAGGGTATTACGTGTTGTTTTAAGGTAAAAAAATAATAGAGACATGCTGATTAATTTTTTTTTGAATTTTTTCATTTTTCAGGAAAACATTCTATTTTAAAAAATGGAATAAAATTGATTATTATTAGTCTACTGCAATTTAGGTTCAATTGGTAGGTTTTTTTTAAGGTTATTACGTGTTGTTTTAAGGAAAAAAAAATAATAGAGACATGCTGATTAATTTTTTTTGAATTTTTTTCGAATTTTTTCATTTTCCAGGAAAACATTCTATTTTAAAAAATGGAATAAAATTGATTATTCTTAGTCTACTGCAATTTAGGTTCAATTGGTAGGTTTTTTTTAAGGTTATTACGTGCTGTTTTAAAGTAAAAAAATAATAGACTCATGCTGATCAATTTTTTTTGAATTTGTATGGAATTATTTCATTTTCAAGAAAAAAATTCTATTTCAAAAAAAGGAATAAAATTGATTATTATTAGTCTACTGCAATTTAGGTTCAATTGGTAGGTTTTATTGAAGGTTATTACGTGTTGTTTTAAGGTAAAAAAATAATAGAGACATGCTGATTAATTTTTTTTGAATTTTTTTCGAATTTTTTCATGTTCCAGGAAAACATTCTATTTTAAAAAATGGAATAAAATTGATTATTATTAGTCTACTGCAATTTAGATTCAATTGGTAGGTTTTTTGAAGGTTATTACGTGTTGTTTTAAGGTAAAAAAATAATAGAGACATGCTGATTAATTTTTTTTGAATTTTTTCATTTTCCACGAAAACATTCTATTTTAAAAAATGGAATAAAATTGATTATTATTAGTCTACTGCAATTTAGGTTCAATTGGTAGGTTTTTTTTAAGGTTATTACGTGTTGTTTTAAGGTAAAAAAATAATAGAGACATGCTGATTAATTTTTTTTTAATTTTTTTCGAATTTTTTCATTTTCCACGAAAACATTCTATTTCAAAAAATGGAATAAAATTGATTATTATTAGTCTACTGCAATTTAGGTTCAATTGGTAGGTTTTTTTTAAGGTTATTACGTGTTGTTTTAAGGTAAAAAAATAATAGAGACATGCTGATTAATTTTTTTTTGAATTTTTTCATTTTCCAGGAAAACATTCTATTTTAAAAAATGGAATAAAATTGATTATTCTTAGTCTACTGCAATTTAGGTTCAATTGGTAGGTTTTTTTTAAGGTTATTACGTGTTGTTTTAAGGTAAAAAAATAATAGAGACATGCTGATTAATTTTTTTTGAATTTTTTTGAATTTTTTTCGAATTTTTTCATTTTCCAGGAAAACATTCTATTTTAAAAAATGGAATAAAATTGATTATTCTTAGTATACTGCAATTTAGGTTCAATTGGTAGGTTTTTTTTAAGGGTATTACGTGTTGTTTTAAGGTAAAAAAATAATAGAGACATGCTGATTAATTTTTTTTTGAATTTTTTCATTTTTCAGGAAAACATTCTATTTTAAAAAATGGAATAAAATTGATTATTATTAGTCTACTGCAATTTAGGTTCAATTGGTAGGTTTTTTTTAAGGTTTTACGTGTTGTTTTAAGGTAAAAAAATAATAGAGACATGCTGATTAATTTTTTTTGAATTTTTTTCGAATTTTTTCATTTTCCAGGAAAACATTCTATTTCAAAAAATGGAATAAAATTGATTATTATTAGTCTACTGCAATTTAGGTTCAATTGGTAGGTTTTTTTTAAGGTTATTACGTGTTGTTTTAAGGTAAAAAAATAATAGAGACATGCTGATTAATTTTTTTTTGAATTTTTTCATTTTCCAGGAAAACATTCTATTTTAAAAAATGGAATAAAATTGATTATTCTTAGTCTACTGCAATTTAGGTTCAATTGGTAGGTTTTTTTAAGGTTATTACGTGTTGTTTTAAGGTAAAAAAATAATAGAGACATGCTGATTAATTTTTTTTTGAATTTTTTCATTTTTCAGGAAAACATTCTATTTTAAAAAATGGAATAAAATTGATTATTCTTAGTCTACTGCAATTTAGGTTCAATTGGTAGGTTTTTTTAAGGTTATTACGTGTTGTTTTAAGGTAAAAAAATAATAGAGACATGCTGATTAATTTTTTTTGAATTTTTTTCGAATTTTTTCATTTTCCAGGAAAACATTCTATTTTAAAAAATGGAATAAAATTGATTATTCTTAGTCTACTGCAATTTAGGTTCAATTGGTAGGTTTTTTTAAGGGTATTACGTGTTGTTTTAAGGTAAAAAAATAATAGAGACATGCTGATTAATTTTTTTTTGAATTTTTTCATTTTTCAGGAAAACATTCTATTTTAAAAAATGGAATAAAATTGATTATTATTAGTCTACTGCAATTTAGGTTCAATTGGTAGGTTTTTTTTAAGGTTATTACGTGTTGTTTTAAGGAAAAAAAATAATAGAGACATGCTGATTAATTTTTTTTGAATTTTTTTCGAATTTTTTCATTTTCCAGGAAAACATTCTATTTTAAAAAATGGAATAAAATTGATTATTCTTAGTCTACTGCAATTTAGGTTCAATTGGTAGGTTTTTTTTAAGGTTATTACGTGCTGTTTTAAAGTAAAAAAATAATAGACTCATGCTGATCAATTTTTTTTGAATTTGTATGGAATTATTTCATTTTCAAGGAAAAATTCTATTTCAAAAAAAGGAATAAAATTGATTATTATTAGTCTACTGCAATTTAGGTTCAATTGGTAGGTTTTTTTGAAGGTTATTACGTGTTGTTTTAAGGTAAAAAAATAATAGAGACATGCTGATTAATTTTTTTTGAATTTTTTTGAATTTTTTTCGAATTTTTTCATTTTCCAGGAAAACATTCTATTTTAAAAAATGGAATAAAATTGATTATTCTTAGTCTACTGCAATTTAGGTTCAATTGGTAGGTTTTTTTTAAGGTTATTACGTGTTGTTTTAAGGTAAAAAAATAATAGAGACATGCTGATTAATTTTTTTTGAATTTTTTTCGAATTTTTTCATTTTCCAGGAAAACATTCTATTTTAAAAAATGGAATAAAATTGATTATTCTTAGTCTACTGCAATTTAGGTTCAATTGGTAGGTTTTTTTAAGGGTATTACGTGTTGTTTTAAGGTAAAAAAATAATAGAGACATGCTGATTAATTTTTTTTTGAATTTTTTCATTTTTCAGGAAAACATTCTATTTTAAAAAATGGAATAAAATTGATTATTCTTAGTCTACTGCAATTTAGGTTCAATTGGTAGGTTTTTTTAAGGTTATTACGTGTTGTTTTAAGGAAAAAAAATAATAGAGACATGCTGATTAATTTTTTTTGAATTTTTTTCGAATTTTTTCATTTTCCAGGAAAACATTCTATTTTAAAAAATGGAATAAAATTGATTATTCTTAGTCTACTGCAATTTAGGTTCAATTGGTAGGTTTTTTTAAGGTTATTACGTGCTGTTTTAAAGTAAAAAAATAATAGACTCATGCTGATCAATTTTTTTTGAATTTGTATGGAATTATTTCATTTTCAAGAAAAAAATTCTATTTCAAAAAAAGGAATAAAATTGATTATTATTAGTCTACTGCAATTTAGGTTCAATTGGTAGGTTTTATTGAAGGTTATTACGTGTTGTTTTAAGGTAAAAAAATAATAGAGACATGCTGATTAATTTTTTTTGAATTTTTTTCGAATTTTTTCATGTTCCAGGAAAACATTCTATTTTAAAAAATGGAATAAAATTGATTATTATTAGTCTACTGCAATTTAGATTCAATTGGTAGGTTTTTTGAAGGTTATTACGTGTTGTTTTAAGGTAAAAAAATAATAGAGACATGCTGATTAATTTTTTTTGAATTTTTTCATTTTCCACGAAAACATTCTATTTTAAAAAATGGAATAAAATTGATTATTCTTAGTCTACTGCAATTTAGGTTCAATTGGTAGGTTTTTTTTAAGGTTATTACGTGTTGTTTTAAGGTAAAAAAATAATAGAGACATGCTGATTAATTTTTTTTGAATTTTTTTGAATTTTTTTCGAATTTTTTCATTTTCCAGGAAAACATTCTATTTTAAAAAATGGAATAAAATTGATTATTCTTAGTCTACTGCAATTTAGGTTCAATTGGTAGGTTTTTTTTAAGGGTATTACGTGTTGTTTTAAGGTAAAAAAATAATAGAGACATGCTGATTAATTTTTTTTGAATTTTTTTCGAATTTTTTCATTTTCCAGGAAAACATTCTATTTTAAAAAATGGAATAAAATTGATTATTCTTAGTCTACTGCAATTTAGGTTCAATTGGTAGGTTTTTTTAAGGTTATTACGTGTTGTTTTAAGGAAAAAAAAATAATAGAGACATGTTTATTAATTTTTTTTGAATTTTTTTCGAATTTTTTCATTTTCCAGGAAAACATTCTATTTTAAAAAATGGAATAAAATTGATTATTCTTAGTCTACTGCAATTTAGGTTCAATTGGTAGGTTTTTTTAAGGTTATTACGTGTTGTTTTAAAGTAAAAAAATAATAGAGACATGCTGATTAATTTTTTTTGAATTTGTATGGAATTTTTTCATTTTCAAGAAAAAATTCTATTTCAAAAAATGGAATAAAATTGATTATTATTAGTCTACTGCAATTTAGGTTCAATTGGTAGGTTTTTTTGAAGGTTATTACGTGTTGTTTTAAGGTAAAAAAATAATAGAGACATGCTGATTAATTTTTTTTGAATTTTTTTCGAATTTTTTCATTTTCCAGGAAAACATTCTATTTTAAAAAATGGAATAAAATTGATTATTATTAGTCTACTGCAATTTAGGTTCAATTGGTAGGTTTTTTTGAAGGTTATTACGTGTTGTTTTAAGGTAAAAAAATAATAGAGACATGCTGATTAATTTTTTTTGAATTTTTTCATTTTCCAGGAAAACATTCTATTTTAAAAAATGGAATAAAATTGATTATTCTTAGTCTACTGCAATTTAGGTTCAATTGGTAGGTTTTTTTTAAGGTTATTACGTGTTGTTTTAAGGTAAAAAAATAATAGAGACATGCTGATTAATTTTTTTTGAATTTTTTTGAATTTTTTTCGAATTTTTTCATTTTCCAGGAAAACATTCTATTTTAAAAAATGGAATAAAATTGATTATTCTTAGTCTACTGCAATTTAGGTTCAATTGGTAGGTTTTTTTTAAGGTTATTACGTGTTGTTTTAAGGTAAAAAAATAATAGAGACATGCTGATTAATTTTTTTTGAATTTTTTTCGAATTTTTTCATTTTCCAGGAAAACATTCTATTTTAAAAAATGGAATAAAATTGATTATTCTTAGTCTACTGCAATTTAGGTTCAATTGGTAGGTTTTTTTAAGGTTATTACGTGTTGTTTTAAGGTAAAAAAATAATAGAGACATGCTGATTAATTTTTTTTTGAATTTTTTCATTTTTCAGGAAAACATTCTATTTTAAAAAATGGAATAAAATTGATTATTATTAGTCTACTGCAATTTAGGTTCAATTGGTAGGTTTTTTTTAAGGTTATTACGTGTTGTTTTAAGGAAAAAAAATAATAGAGACATGCTGATTAATTTTTTTTGAATTTTTTTCGAATTTTTTCATTTTCCAGGAAAACATTCTATTTTAAAAAATGGAATAAAATTGATTATTCTTAGTCTACTGCAATTTAGGTTCAATTGGTAGGTTTTTTTTAAGGTTATTACGTGTTGTTTTAAGGTAAAAAAATAATAGACTCATGCTGATCAATTTTTTTTGAATTTGTATGGAATTATTTCATTTTCAAGGAAAAAATTCTATTTCAAAAAAAGGAATAAAATTGATTATTATTAGTCTACTGCAATTTAGGTTCAATTGGTAGGTTTTATTGAAGGTTATTACGTGTTGTTTTAAGGTAAAAAAATAATAGAGACATGCTGATTAATTTTTTTTGAATTTTTTTGAATTTTTTTCGAATTTTTTCATTTTCCAGGAAAACATTCTATTTTAAAAAATGGAATAAAATTGATTATTCTTAGTCTACTGCAATTTAGGTTCAATTGGTAGGTTTTTTTTAAGGTTATTACGTGTTGTTTTAAGGTAAAAAAATAATAGAGACATGCTGATTAATTTTTTTTGAATTTTTTTCGAATTTTTTCATTTTCCAGGAAAACATTCTATTTTAAAAAATGGAATAAAATTGATTATTCTTAGTCTACTGCAATTTAGGTTCAATTGGTAGGTTTTTTTAAGGTTATTACGTGTTGTTTTAAGGTAAAAAAATAATAGAGACATGCTGATTAATTTTTTTTTGAATTTTTTCATTTTTCAGGAAAACATTCTATTTTAAAAAATGGAATAAAATTGATTATTCTTAGTCTACTGCAATTTAGGTTCAATTGGTAAGTTTTTTTAAGGTTATTACGTGTTGTTTTAAGGTAAAAAAAATAATAGAGACATGCTGATTAATTTTTTTTGAATTTTTTTCGAATTTTTTCATTTTCCAGGAAAACATTCTATTTTAAAAAATGGAATAAAATTGATTATTCTTAGTCTACTGCAATTTAGGTTCAATTGGTAGGTTTTTTTAAGGTTATTACGTGTTGTTTTAAGGTAAAAAAATAATAGAGACATGCTGATTAATTTTTTTTGAATTTGTATGGAATTTTTTCATTTTCAAGGAAAAAATTCTATTTCAAAAAATGGAATAAAATTGATTATTATTAGTCTACTGCAATTTAGGTTCAATTGGTAGGTTTTTTTGAAGGTTATTACGTGTTGTTTTAAGGTAAAAAAATAATAGAGACATGCTGATTAATTTTTTTTGAATTTTTTTCGAATTTTTTCATTTTCCAGGAAAACATTCTATTTTAAAAAATGGAATAAAATTGATTATTATTAGTCTACTGCAATTTAGGTTCAATTGGTAGGTTTTTTGAAGGTTATTACGTGTTGTTTTAAGGTAAAAAAATAATAGAGACATGCTGATTAATTTTTTTTGAATTTTTTCATTTTCCAGGAAAACATTCTATTTTAAAAAATGGAATAAAATTGATTATTCTTAGTCTACTGCAATTTAGGTTCAATTGGTAGGTTTTTTTTAAGGTTATTACGTGTTGTTTTAAGGTAAAAAAATAATAGAGACATGCTGATTAATTTTTTTGAATTTTTTGAATTTTTTTCGAATTTTTTCATTTTCCAGGAAAACATTCTATTTTAAAAAATGGAATAAAATTGATTATTCTTAGTCTACTGCAATTTAGGTTCAATTGGTAGGTTTTTTTTAAGGGTATTACGTGTTGTTTTAAGGTAAAAAAATAATAGAGACATGCTGATTAATTTTTTTTGAATTTTTTTCGAATTTTTTCATTTTCCAGGAAAACATTCTATTTTAAAAAATGGAATAAAATTGATTATTCTTAGTCTACTGCAATTTAGGTTCAATTGGTAGGTTTTTTTAAGGTTATTACGTGCTGTTTTAAAGTAAAAAAATAATAGACTCATGCTGATCAATTTTTTTTGAATTTGTATGGAATTATTTCATTTTCAAGGAAAAAATTCTATTTCAAAAAAAGGAATAAAATTGATTATTATTAGTCTACTGCAATTTAGGTTCAATTGGTAGGTTTTATTGAAGGGTATTACGTGTTGTTTTAAGGTAAAAAAATAATAGAGACATGCTGATTAATTTTTTTTGAATTTTTTCATTTTCCAGGAAAACATTCTATTTTAAAAAATGGAATAAAATTGATTATTCTTAGTCTACTGCAATTTAGGTTCAATTGGTAGGTTTTTTTTAAGGGTATTACGTGTTGTTTTAAGGTAAAAAAATAATAGAGACATGCTGATTAATTTTTTTTGAATTTTTTGAATTTTTTTCGAATTTTTTCATTTTCCAGGAAAACATTCTATTTTAAAAAATGGAATAAAATTGATTATTCTTAGTCTACTGCAATTTAGGTTCAATTGGTAGGTTTTTTTTAAGGTTATTACGTGTTGTTTTAAGGTAAAAAAATAATAGAGACATGCTGATTAATTTTTTTTGAATTTTTTTCGAATTTTTTCATTTTCCAGGAAAACATTCTATTTTAAAAAATGGAATAAAATTGATTATTCTTAGTCTACTGCAATTTAGGTTCAATTGGTAGGTTTTTTTAAGGATATTACGTGTTGTTTTAAGGTAAAAAAATAATAGAGACATGCTGATTAATTTTTTTTTGAATTTTTTCATTTTTCAGGAAAACATTCTATTTTAAAAAATGGAATAAAATTGATTATTATTAGTCTACTGCAATTTAGGTTCAATTGGTAGGTTTTTTTTAAGGTTATTACGTGTTGTTTTAAGGTAAAAAAATAATAGAGACATGCTGATTAATTTTTTTTGAATTTTTTTCGAATTTTTTCATTTTCCAGGAAAACATTCTATTTTAAAAAATGGAATAAAATTGATTATTATTAGTCTACTGCAATTTAGGTTCAATTGGTAGGTTTTTTTTAAGGTTATTACGTGTTGTTTTAAGGTAAAAAAATAATAGAGACATGCTGATTAATTTTTTTTTTGAATTTTTTCATTTTCCAGGAAAACATTCTATTTTAAAAAATGGAATAAAATTGATTATTATTAGTCTACTGCAATTTAGGTTCAATTGGTAGGTTTTTTTAAGGTTATTACGTGTTGTTTTAAGGTAAAAAAATAATAGAGACATGCTGATTAATTTTTTTTGAATTTTTTCATTTTCCAGGAAAACATTCTATTTTAAAAAATGGAATAAAATTGATTATTCTTAGTCTACTGCAATTTAGGTTCAATTGGTAGGTTTTTTTAAGGTTATTACGTGTTGTTTTAAGGTAAAAAAATAATAGAGACATGCTGATTAATTTTTTTTGAATTTTTTGAATTTTTTCGAATTTTTTCATTTTCCAGGAAAACATTCTATTTTAAAAAATGGAATAAAATTGATTATTCTTAGTCTACTGCAATTTAGGTTCAATTGGTAGGTTTTTTTTAAGGTTATTACGTGTTGTTTTAAGGTAAAAAAATAATAGAGACATGCTGATTAATTTTTTTTGAATTTTTTTCGAATTTTTTCATTTTCCAGGAAAACATTCTATTTTAAAAAATGGAATAAAATTGATTATTCTTAGTCTACTGCAATTTAGGTTCAATTGGTAGGTTTTTTTAAGGTTATTACGTGTTGTTTTAAGGTAAAAAAATAATAGAGACATGCTGATTAATTTTTTTTTGAATTTTTTCATTTTTCAGGAAAACATTCTATTTTAAAAAATGGAATAAAATTGATTATTATTAGTCTACTGCAATTTAGGTTCAATTGGTAGGTTTTTTTAAGGTTATTACGTGTTGTTTTAAGGAAAAAAAATAATAGAGACATGCTGATTAATTTTTTTTGAATTTTTTTCGAATTTTTTCATTTTCCAGGAAAACATTCTATTTTAAAAAATGGAATAAAATTGATTATTCTTAGTCTACTGCAATTTAGGTTCAATTGGTAGGTTTTTTTTAAGGTTATTACGTGTTGTTTTAAGGTAAAAAAATAATAGACTCATGCTGATCAATTTTTTTTGAATTTGTATGGAATTATTTCATTTTCAAGGAAAAAATTCTATTTCAAAAAATGGAATAAAATTGATTATTATTAGTCTACTGCAATTTAGGTTCAATTGGTAGGTTTTTTTTAAGGTTATTACGTGTTGTTTTAAGGTAAAAAAATAATAGAGACATGCTGATTAATTTTTTTTGAATTTTTTTCGAATTTTTTCATTTTCCAGGAAAACATTCTATTTCAAAAAATGGAATAAAATTGATTATTCTTAGTCTACTGCAATTTAGGTTCAATTGGTAGGTTTTTTTAAGGGTATTACGTGTTGTTTTAAGGTAAAAAAATAATAGAGACATGCTGATTAATTTTTTTTTGAATTTTTTCATTTTTCAGGAAAACATTCTATTTTAAAAAATGGAATAAAATTGATTATTATTAGTCTACTGCAATTTAGGTTCAATTGGTAGGTTTTTTTAAGGTTATTACGTGTTGTTTTAAGGTAAAAAAATAATAGAGACATGCTGATTAATTTTTTTTTGAATTTTTTCATTTTCCAGGAAAACATTCTATTTTAAAAAATGGAATAAAATTGATTATTATTAGTCTACTGCAATTTAGGTTCAATTGGTAGGTTTTTTTTAAGGTTATTACGTGTTGTTTTAAGGTAAAAAAATAATAGAGACATGCTGATTAATTTTTTTTTGAATTTTTTCATTTTCCAGGAAAACATTCTATTTTAAAAAATGGAATAAAATTGATTATTCTTAGTCTACTGCAATTTAGGTTCAATTGGTAGGTTTTTTTTAAGGTTATTACGTGTTGTTTTAAGGTAAAAAAATAATAGAGACATGCTGATTAATTTTTTTTTGAATTTTTTCATTTTCCAGGAAAACATTCTATTTTAAAAAATGGAATAAAATTGATTATTCTTAGTCTACTGCAATTTAGGTTCAATTGGTAGGTTTTTTTAAGGTTATTACGTGTTGTTTTAAGGTAAAAAAATAATAGAGACATGCTGATTAATTTTTTTTGAATTTTTTCATTTTCCAGGAAAACATTCTATTTTAAAAAATGGAATAAAATTGATTATTATTAGTCTACTGCAATTTAGGTTCAATTGGTAGGTTTTTTTAAGGTTATTACGTGTTGTTTTAAGGTAAAAAAATAATAGAGACATGCTGATTAATTTTTTTTGAATTTTTTTCGAATTTTTTCATTTTCCAGGAAAACATTCTATTTTAAAAAATGGAATAAAATTGATTATTATTAGTCTACTGCAATTTAGGTTCAATTGGTAGGTTTTTTTTAAGGTTATTACGTGTTGTTTTAAGGTAAAAAAATAATAGAGACATGCTGATTAATTTTTTTTAATTTTTTTCGAATTTTTTCATTTTCCAGGAAAACATTCTATTTTAAAAAATGGAATAAAATTGATTATTATTAGTCTACTGCAATTTAGGTTCAATTGGTAGGTTTTTTTTAAGGTTATTACGTGTTGTTTTAAGGTAAAAAAATAATAGAGACATGCTGATTAATTTTTTTTTGAATTTTTTCATTTTCCAGGAAAACATTCTATTTTAAAAAATGGAATAAAATTGATTATTCTTAGTCTACTGCAATTTAGGTTCAATTGGTAGGTTTTTTTTAAGGTTATTACGTGTTGTTTTAAGGTAAAAAAATAATAGAGACATGCTGATTAATTTTTTTTGAATTTTTTGAATTTTTTTCGAATTTTTTCATTTTCCAGGAAAACATTCTATTTTAAAAAATGGAATAAAATTGATTATTCTTAGTCTACTGCAATTTAGGTTCAATTGGTAGGTTTTTTTTAAGGTTATTACGTGTTGTTTTAAGGTAAAAAAATAATAGAGACATGCTGATTAATTTTTTTTGAATTTTTTTCGAATTTTTTCATTTTCCAGGAAAACATTCTATTTTAAAAAATGGAATAAAATTGATTATTCTTAGTCTACTGCAATTTAGGTTCAATTGGTAGGTTTTTTTAAGGTTATTACGTGTTGTTTTAAGGTAAAAAAATAATAGAGACATGCTGATTAATTTTTTTTTGAATTTTTTCATTTTTCAGGAAAACATTCTATTTTAAAAAATGGAATAAAATTGATTATTATTAGTCTACTGCAATTTAGGTTCAATTGGTAGGTTTTTTTTAAGGTTATTACGTGTTGTTTTAAGGTAAAAAAATAATAGAGACATGCTGATTAATTTTTTTTGAATTTTTTTCGAATTTTTTCATTTTCCAGGAAAACATTCTATTTTAAAAAATGGAATAAAATTGATTATTCTTAGTCTACTGCAATTTAGGTTCAATTGGTAGGTTTTTTTTAAGGTTATTACGTGTTGTTTTAAAGTAAAAAAATAATAGAGACATGCTGATTAATTTTTTTTGAATTTGTATGGAATTTTTTCATTTTCAAGGAAAAAATTCTATTTCAAAAAATGGAATAAAATTGATTATTATTAGTCTACTGCAATTTAGGTTGAATTGGTAGGTTTTTTTTAAGGTTATTACGTGTTGTTTTAAGGTAAAAAAATAATAGAGACATGCTGATTAATTTTTTTTGAATTTTTTTCGAATTTTTTCATTTTCCAGGAAAACATTCTATTTTCAAAAATGGAATAAAATTGATTATTCTTAGTCTACTGCAATTTAAGTTTAATTGGTAGGTTTTTTTAAGGTTATTACGTGTTGTTTTAAGGTAAAAAAATAATAGAGACATGCTGATTAATTTTTTTTTGAATTTTTTCATTTTTCAGGAAAACATTCTATTTTAAAAAATGGAATAAAATTGATTATTATTAGTCTACTGCAATTTAGGTTCAATTGGTAGGTTTTTTTTAAGGTTATTACGTGTTGTTTTAAGGTAAAAAAATAATAGAGACATGCTGATTAATTTTTTTTGAATTTTTTCATTTTCCAGGAAAACATTCTATTTTAAAAAATGGAATAAAATTGATTATTATTAGTCTACTGCAATTTAGGTTCAATTGGTAGGTTTTTTTTAAGGTTATTACGTGTTGTTTTAAGGTAAAAAAATAATAGAGACATGCTGATTAATTTTTTTTTGAATTTTTTCATTTTCCAGGAAAACATTCTATTTTAAAAAATGGAATAAAATTGATTATTCTTAGTCTACTGCAATTTAGGTTCAATTGGTAGGTTTTTTTTAAGGTTATTACGTGTTGTTTTAAGGTAAAAAAATAATAGAGACATGCTGATTAATTTTTTTTTGAATTTTTTCATTTTCCAGGAAAACATTCTATTTTAAAAAATGGAATAAAATTGATTATTCTTAGTCTACTGCAATTTAGGTTCAATTGGTAGGTTTTTTTAAGGTTATTACGTGTTGTTTTAAGGTAAAAAAATAATAGAGACATGCTGATTAATTTTTTTTGAATTTTTTCATTTTCCAGGAAAACATTCTATTTTAAAAAAAGGAATAAAATTGATTATTATTAGTCTACTGCAATTTAGATTCAATTGGTAGGTTTTTTGAAGGTTATTACGTGTTGTTTTAAGGTAAAAAAATAATAGAGACATGCTGATTAATTTTTTTTGAATTTTTTTCGAATTTTTTCATTTTCCAGGAAAACATTCTATTTCAAAAAAAGGAATAAAATTAATTATTATTAGTATACTGCAATTTAGGTTCAATTGGTAGGTTTTTTTTAAGGTTATTACGTGTTGTTTTAAGGTAAAAAAATAATAGAGACATGCTGATTAATTTTTTTTTAATTTTTTTCGAATTTTTTCATTTTCCAGGAAAACATTCTATTTTAAAAAATGGAATAAAATTGATTATTATTAGTCTACTGCAATTTAGGTTCAATTGGTAGGTTTTTTTTAAGGTTATTACGTGTTGTTTTAAGGTAAAAAAATAATAGAGACATGCTGATTAATTTTTTTTTGAATTTTTTCATTTTCCAGGAAAACATTCTATTTTAAAAAATGGAATAAAATTGATTATTCTTAGTCTACTGCAATTTAGGTTCAATTGGTAGGTTTTTTTTAAGGTTATTACGTGTTTTTTTAAGGTAAAAAAATAATAGAGACATGCTGATTAATTTTTTTTGAATTTTTGAATTTTTTCGAATTTTTTCATTTTCCAGGAAAACATTCTATTTTAAAAAATGGAATAAAATTGATTATTCTTAGTCTACTGCAATTTAGGTTCAATTGGTAGGTTTTTTTTAAGGTTATTACGTGTTGTTTTAAGGTAAAAAAATAATAGAGACATGCTGATTAATTTTTTTTGAATTTTTTTCGAATTTTTTCATTTTCCAGGAAAACATTCTATTTTAAAAAATGGAATAAAATTGATTATTCTTAGTCTACTGCAATTTAGGTTCAATTGGTAGGTTTTTTTAAGGTTATTACGTGTTGTTTTAAGGTAAAAAAATAATAGAGACATGCTGATTAATTTTTTTTTGAATTTTTTCATTTTTCAGGAAAACATTCTATTTTAAAAAATGGAATAAAATTGATTATTATTAGTCTACTGCAATTTAGGTTCAATTGGTAGGTTTTTTTTAAGGTTATTACGTGTTGTTTTAAGGTAAAAAAATAATAGAGACATGCTGATTAATTTTTTTTGAATTTTTTTCGAATTTTTTCATTTTCCAGGAAAACATTCTATTTCAAAAAATGGAATAAAATTGATTATTATTAGTCTACTGCAATTTAGGTTCAATTGGTAGGTTTTTTTTAAGGTTATTACGTGTTGTTTTAAGGTAAAAAAATAATAGAGACATGCTGATTAATTTTTTTTTGAATTTTTTCATTTTCCAGGAAAACATTCTATTTTAAAAAATGGAATAAAATTGATTATTCTTAGTCTACTGCAATTTAGGTTCAATTGGTAGGTTTTTTTAAGGTTATTACGTGTTGTTTTAAGGTAAAAAAATAATAGAGACATGCTGATTAATTTTTTTTGAATTTTTTCATTTTCCAGGAAAACATTCTATTTTAAAAAATGGAATAAAATTGATTATTCTTAGTCTACTGCAATTTAGGTTCAATTGGTAGGTTTTTTTAAGGTTATTACGTGTTGTTTTAAGGTAAAAAAATAATAGAGACATGCTGATTAATTTTTTTTGAATTTTTTAATTTTTTCGAATTTTTTCATTTTCCAGGAAAACATTCTATTTTAAAAAATGGAATAAAATTGATTATTATTAGTCTACTGCAATTTAGGTTCAATTGGTAGGTTTTTTTTAAGGTTATTACGTGTTGTTTTAAGGTAAAAAAATAATAGAGACATGCTGATTAATTTTTTTTGAATTTTTTTCGAATTTTTTCATTTTCCAGGAAAACATTCTATTTTAAAAAATGGAATAAAATTGATTATTCTTAGTCTACTGCAATTTAGGTTCAATTGGTAGGTTTTTTTAAGGTTATTACGTGTTGTTTTAAGGTAAAAAAATAATAGAGACATGCTGATTAATTTTTTTTTGAATTTTTTCATTTTTCAGGAAAACATTCTATTTTAAAAAATGGAATAAAATTGATTATTATTAGTCTACTGCAATTTAGGTTCAATTGGTAGGTTTTTTTTAAGGTTATTACGTGTTGTTTTAAGGTAAAAAAATAATAGAGACATGCTGATTAATTTTTTTTGAATTTTTTTCGAATTTTTTCATTTTCCAGGAAAACATTCTATTTTAAAAAATGGAATAAAATTGATTATTCTTAGTCTACTGCAATTTAGGTTCAATTGGTAGGTTTTTTTTAAGGTTATTACGTGTTGTTTTAAAGTAAAAAAATAATAGAGACATGCTGATCAATTTTTTTTGAATTTGTATGGAATTATTTCATTTTCAAGGAAAAAATTCTATTTCAAAAAATGGAATAAAATTGATTATTATTAGTCTACTGCAATTTAGGTTCAATTGGTAGGTTTTTTTGAAGGTTATTACGTGTTGTTTTAAGGTAAAAAAATAATAGAGACATGCTGATTAATTTTTTTTGAATTTTTTTCGAATTTTTTCATTTTCCAGGAAAACATTCTATTTTAAAAAATGGAATAAAATTGATTATTATTAGTCTACTGCAATTTAGGTTCAATTGGTAGGTTTTTTTAAGGTTATTACGTGTTGTTTTAAGGTAAAAAAATAATAGAGACATGCTGATTAATTTTTTTTGAATTTTTTCATTTTCCACGAAAACATTCTATTTTAAAAAATGGAATAAAATTGATTATTATTAGTCTACTGCAATTTAGGTTCAATTGGTAGGTTTTTTTTAAGGTTATTACGTGTTGTTTTAAGGTAAAAAAATAATAGAGACATGCTGATTAATTTTTTTTGAATTTTTTTCGAATTTTTTCATTTTCCAGGAAAACATTCTATTTTAAAAAATGGAATAAAATTGATTATTATTAGTCTACTGCAATTTAGGTTCAATTGGTAGGTTTTTTTTAAGGTTATTACGTGTTGTTTTAAGGTAAAAAAATAATAGAGACATGCTGATTAATTTTTTTTTGAATTTTTTCATTTTCCAGGAAAACATTCTATTTTAAAAAATGGAATAAAATTGATTATTCTTAGTCTACTGCAATTTAGGTTCAATTGGTAGGTTTTTTTAAGGGTATTACGTGTTGTTTTAAGGTAAAAAAATAATAGAGACATGCTGATTAATTTTTTTTGAATTTTTTCATTTTCCAGGAAAACATTCTATTTTAAAAAATGGAATAAAATTGATTATTCTTAGTCTACTGCAATTTAGGTTCAATTGGTAGGTTTTTTTAAGGTTATTACGTGTTGTTTTAAGGTAAAAAAATAATAGAGACATGCTGATTAATTTTTTTTGAAATTTTTTCGAATTTTTTTCGAATTTTTTCATTTTCCAGGAAAACATTCTATTTTAAAAAATGGAATAAAATTGATTATTATTAGTCTACTAAAAAAAAAAATAATAAAAATAATAGAGACATACTGATTAATTTTTTTTGAATTTTTTTCGAATTTTTTCATTTTCCAGGAAAACATTCTATTTTAAAAAATGGAATAAAATTGATTATTCTTAGTCTACTGCAATTTAGGTTCAATTGGTAGGTTTTTTTGAAGGTTATTACGTGTTGTTTTAAGGTAAAAAAATAATAGAGACATGCTGATTAATTTTTTTTGAATTTTTTTCGAATTTTTTCATTTTTCAGGAAAACATTCTATTTTAAAAAATGGAATAAAATTGATTATTATTAGTCTACTGCAATTTAGGTTCAATTGGTAGGTTTTTTTAAGGTTATTACGTGTTGTTTTAAGGTAAAAAAATAATAGAGACATGCTGATTAATTTTTTTTGAATTTTTTCATTTTCCAGCAAAACATTCTATTTTAAAAAATGGAATAAAATTGATTATTATTAGTCTACTGCAATTTAGGTTCAATTGGTAGGTTTTTTTTAAGGTTATTACGTGTTGTTTTAAGGAAAAAAAATAATAGAGACATGCTGATTAATTTTTTTTGAATTTTTTCATTTTCCAGGAAAACATTCTATTTTAAAAAATGGAATAAAATTGATTATTCTTAGTCTACTGCAATTTAGGTTCAATTGGTAGGTTTTTTTTAAGGTTATTACGTGTTGTTTTAAGGTAAAAAAATAATAGAGACATGCTGATTAATTTTTTTTTTTGAATTTTTTTCGAATTTTTTCATTTTCCAGTAAAACATTCTATTTTAAAAAATGGAATAAAATTGATTATTATTAGTCTACTGCAATTTAGGTTCAATTGGTAGGTTTTTTTTAAGGTTATTACGTGTTGTTTTAAGGTAAAAAAATAATAGAGACATGCTGATTAATTTTTTTTGAATTTTTTTCGAATTTTTTCATTTTCCAGGAAAACATTCTATTTTAAAAAATGGAATAAAATTGATTATTATTAGTCTACTGCAATTTAGGTTCAATTGGTAGGTTTTTTTGAAGGTTATTACGTGTTGTTTTAAGGTAAAAAAATAATAGAGACATGCTGATTAATTTTTTTTGAATTTTTTTCGAATTTTTTCATTTTCCAGGAAAACATTCTATTTTAAAAAATGGAATAAAATTGATTATTCTTAGTCTACTGCAATTTAGGTTCAATTGGTAGGTTTTTTTTAAGGTTATTACGTGTTGTTTTAAGGTAAAAAAATAATAGAGACATGCTGATTAATTTTTTTTGAATTTTTTGAATTTTTTCGAATTTTTTCATTTTCCAGGAAAACATTCTATTTTAAAAAATGGAATAAAATTGATTATTCTTAGTCTACTGCAATTTAGGTTCAATTGGTAGGTTTTTTTTAAGGTTATTACGTGTTGTTTTAAAGTAAAAAAATAATAGACTCATGCTGATTAATTTTTTTTGAATTTGTATGGAATTTTTTCATTTTCAAGGAAAAAATTCTATTTCAAAAAATGTAATAAAATTGATTATTATTAGTCTACTGCAATTTAGATTCAATTAGTAGGTTTTTTTGAAGGTTATTACGTGTTGTTTTAAGGTAAAAAAATAATAGAGACATGCTGATTAATTTTTTTTGAATTTTTTTCGAATTTTTTCATTTTCCAGGAAAACATTCTATTTTAAAAAATGGAATAAAATTGATTATTATTAGTCTACTGCAATTTAGGTTCAATTGGTAGGTTTTTTTAAGGTTATTACGTGTTGTTTTAAGGTAAAAAAATAATAGAGACATGCTGATTAATTTTTTTTGAATTTTTTCATTTTCCAGGAAAACATTCTTTTTTAAAAAATGGAATAAAATTGATTATTCTTAGTCTACTGCAATTTAGGTTCAATTGGTAGGTTTTTTTAAGGTTATTACGTGTTGTTTTAAGGTAAAAAAATAATAGAGACATGCTGATTAATTTTTTTTGAATTTTTTCGAATTTTTTCATTTTCAAGGAAAACATTCTATTTTAAAAAATGGAATAAAATTGATTATTATTAGTCTACTGCAATTTAGGTTCAATTGGTAGGTTTTTTTTAAGGTTATTACGTGTTGTTTTAAGGTAAAAAAATAATAGAGACATGCTGATTAATTTTTTTTGAATTTTTTTCGAATTTTTTCATTTTCCAGGAAAACATTCTATTTTAAAAAATGGAATAAAATTGATTATTCTTAGTCTACTGCAATTTAGGTTCAATTGGTAGGTTTTTTTAAGGTTATTACGTGTTGTTTTAAGGAAAAAAAAATAATAGAGACATGCTGATTAATTTTTTTTGAATTTTTTTCGAATTTTTTCATTTTCCAGGAAAACATTCTATTTTAAAAAATGGAATAAAATTGATTATTCTTAGTCTACTGCAATTTAGGTTCAATTGGTAGGTTTTTTTAAGGTTATTACGTGTTGTTTTAAAGTAAAAAAATAATAGAGACATGCTGATTAATTTTTTTTGAATTTTTATCGAATTTTTTCATTTTCAGGAAAAAATTCTATTTCAAAAAATGGAATAAAATTGATTATTATTAGTCTACTGCAATTTAGGTTCAATTGGTAGGTTTTATTGAAGGTTATTACGTGTTGTTTTAAGGTAAAAAAATAATAGAGACATGCTGATTAATTTTTTTTGAATTTTTTTCGAATTTTTTCATTTTCCAGGAAAACATTCTATTTTAAAAAATGGAATAAAATTGATTATTCTTAGTCTATTGCAATTTAGGTTCAATTGGTAGGTTTTTTAAGGTTATTACGTGTTGTTTTAAAGTAAAATAATAATAGAATCATGCTGATTAATTTTTTTTGAATTTGTATGGAATTATTTCATTTTCAAGGAAAAAATTCTATTTCAAAAAAAGGAATAAAATTGATTATTATTAGTCTACTGCAATTTAGGTTCAATTGGTAGGTTTTATTGAAGGTTATTACGTGTTGTTTTAAGGTAAAAAAAATAATAGAGACATGCTGATTAATTTTTTTTGAATTTTTTTTGAATTTTTTCATTTTCCAGGAAAACATTCTATTTTAAAAAATGGAATAAAATTGATTATTCTTAGTCTACTGCAATTTAGGTTCAATTGGTAGGTTTTTTTAAGAATATTACGTGTTGTTTTAAGGTAAAAAAATAATAGAGACATGCTGATTAATTTTTTTTTGAATTTTTTCATTTTTCAGGAAAACATTCTATTTTAAAAAATGCAATAAAATTGATTATTTTTAGTCTACTGCAATTTAGGTTCAATTGGTAGGTTTTTTTAAGGTTATTACGTGCTGTTTTAAAGTAAAAAAATAATAGAGACATGCTGATTAATTTTTTTTGAATTTTTATGGAATTTTTTCATTTTCAAGGAAAAAATTCTATTTCAAAAAATGGAATAAAATTGATTATTATTAGTCTACTGCAATTTAGGTTCAATTGGTAGGTTTTTTTGAAGGTTATTACGTGTTGTTTTAAGGTAAAAAAATAATAGAGACATGCTGATTAATTTTTTTTGAATTTTTTTCGAATTTTTTCATTTTCCAGGAAAACATTCTATTTTAAAAAATGGAATAAAATTGATTATTCTTAGTATACTGCAATTTAGGTTCAATTGGTAGGTTTTTTTTAAGGGTATTACGTGTTGTTTTAAGGTAAAAAAATAATAGAGACATGCTGATTAATTTTTTTTTGAATTTTTTCATTTTTCAGGAAAACATTCTATTTTAAAAAATGCAATAAAATTGATTATTTTTAGTCTACTGCAATTTAGGTTCAATTGGTAGGTTTTTTTGAAGGTTATTACGTGTTGTTTTAAGGTAAAAAAATAATAGAGACATGCTGATTAATTTTTTTTGAATTTTTTTCGAATTTTTTCATTTTCCAGGAAAACATTCTATTTTAAAAAATGGAATAAAATTGATTATTATTAGTCTACTGCAATTTAGGTTCAATTGGTAGGTTTTTTTTAAGGTTATTACGTGTTGTTTTAAGGAAAAAAAATAATAGAGACATGCTGATTAATTTTTTTTGAATTTTTTCATTTTCCAGGAAAACATTCTATTTTAAAAAATGGAATAAAATTGATTATTATTAGTCTACTGCAATTTAGGTTCAATTGGTAGGTTTTTTTTAAGGTTATTACGTGTTGTTTTAAGGTAAAAAAAATAATAGAGACATGCTGATTAATTTTTTTTGAATTTTTTTCGAATTTTTTCATTTTCCAGGAAAACATTCTATTTTAAAAAATGGAATAAAATTGATTATTCTTAGTCTACTGCAATTTAGGTTCAATTGGTAGGTTTTTTTTAAGGTTATTACGTGTTGTTTTAAGGTAAAAAAATAATAGAGACATGCTGATTAATTTTTTTTGAATTTTTTGAATTTTTTCATTTTCAAGGAAAAAATTCTATTTTAAAAAATGGAATAAAATTGATTATTATTAGTCTACTGCAATTTAGGTTCAATTGGTAGGTTTTTTTGAAGGTTATTACGTGTTGTTTTAAGGTAAAAAAATAATAGAGACATGCTGATTAATTTTTTTTGAATTTTTTTCGAATTTTTTCATTTTCCAGGAAAACATTCTATTTTAAAAAATGGAATAAAATTGATTATTATTAGTCTACTGCAATTTAGGTTCAATTGGTAGGTTTTTTTTAAGGTTATTACGTGCTGTTTTAAAGTAAAAAAATAATAGAGACATGCTGATTAATTTTTTTTGAATTTGTATAGAATTTTTTCATTTTCAAGGAAAAAATTCTATTTCAAAAAATGTAATAAAATTGATTATTATTAGTCTACTGCAATTTAGGTTCAATTGGTAGGTTTTTTTGAAGGTTATTACGTGTTGTTTTAAGGTAAAAAAATAATAGAGACATGCTGATTAATTTTTTTTGAATTTTTTTCGAATTTTTTCATTTTCCAGGAAAACATTCTATTTTAAAAAATGGAATAAAATTGATTATTCTTAGTCTACTGCAATTTAGGTTCAATTGGTAGGTTTTTTAAGGTTATTACGTGCTGTTTTAAAGTAAAAAAATAATAGAGACATGCTGATTAATTTTTTTTGAATTTGTTTGGAATTATTTCATTTTCAAGGAAAAAATTCTATTTCAAAAAAGGAATAAAATTGATTATTATTAGTCTACTGCAATTTAGGTTCAATTGGTAGGTTTTTTTGAAGGTTATTACGTGTTGTTTTAAGGTAAAAAAATAATAGAGACATGCTGATTAATTTTTTTTGAATTTTTTTGAATTTTTTCATTTTCCAGGAAAACATTCTATTTTAAAAAATGGAATAAAATTGATTATTCTTAGTCTACTGCAATTTAGGTTCAATTGGTAGGTTTTTTTAAGGATATTACGTGTTGTTTTAAGGTAAAAAAATAATAGAGACATGCTGATTAATTTTTTTTTGAATTTTTTCATTTTTCAGGAAAACATTCTATTTTAAAAAATGGAATAAAATTGATTATTTTTAGTCTACTGCAATTTAGGTTCAATTGGTAGGTTTTTTTAAGGTTATTACGTGTTGTTTTAAGGTAAAAAAATAATAGAGACATGCTGATTAATTTTTTTTGAATTTGTTTGGAATTTTTTCATTTTCAAGGAAAAAATTCTATTTCAAAAAATGGAATAAAATTGATTATTATTAGTCTACTGCAATTTAGGTTCAATTGGTAGGTTTTTTTGAAGGTTATTACGTGTTGTTTTAAGGTAAAAAAATAATAGAGACATGCTGATTAATTTTTTTTGAATTTTTTTCGAATTTTTTCATTTTCCAGGAAAACATTCTATTTTAAAAAATGGAATAAAATTGATTATTCTTAGTCTACTGCAATTTAGGTTCAATTGGTAGGTTTTTTTTAAGGTTATTACGTGTTGTTTTAAGGTAAAAAAATAATAGAGACATGCTGATTAATTTTTTTTTGAATTTTTTCATTTTTCAGGAAAACATTCTATTTTAAAAAA